>NC_056723.1:9125526-9425526 GCF_018831695.1 Puntigrus tetrazona
ATCTTAATGATTTAAAATTTTTATTTAAAATAAGATTTGATTTAAATATATCTTGTCATGATTTTTAATCTGCAGGCTATTTAACCTCGGAACAATCTCAAAGTAAAAAGAAGTGTGACTAAAGTGTGATTTAGTGATTTAGAAAGTTAATTATTATAGGCCTAATCTTAATTCAAGTGGTGGAAGACTTTGAGTGTTGAGTAAACTACTGAAGTTTACACTACCTGATTTTAATGATTGAAAATTATGAACATTAAATGATGCATGAGCGCTTAAAAACATTACAATTTAAAAAGTATAAAGTAATCCAATGTAATCAGCTAGCCTACATTAAAAAAAAACTATTTAAATAGTTACAGGCTGAGGTTAAGAGGTTAACTCCATCCCAAATGATCCCAAAAAATGTCAAAGCTATTGACTTTGCATAGTTGAACAAACTAGCATAATCTAGCATGCGATATAACGCGTAATGAACTCTCTACGAAGGGTTTATTGACTTACTGTTTTTTTTAGTGTACTTCCACAAGATCCGTCTTCACGTCGAGTCTCCTGAAACGCTAGTGTCCGGCGTCCAGGGAGTAACGCCACGCTGCCCTGTCACTACCACTACGAGCCGGCGCTCAGCGCGCCCCGCCGGACGCGGGTCAAGTGGCTCTGGCAGCCGGTGAGCGGCGACGGGCAGGAGCGTGACGTCATGGTGGCCATCGGCACACGTCACCGGAGCTACGGAGACTTCAAAGGACGAGTGCGGCTCCGCCGAAGCGCCCCGGGCGATGCGTCTCTCGTCATCAACCCGCTGCAGTCCGACGACACCGGCCGTTACCGGTGTGAAATTATCGATGGCCTCGAGGACGACAGCGTGACAGTGCAACTAAAGTTTCGAGGTGCGTAACAGATGTACAAGTGTGTAAAAAGTTACCGAAAAACTATAATTGCATTATTTGATGCAAGGTGCATTATTATCTACTCCTATGTAGTGCGTTAATGTAGTATTTTACGTAGAATTTATATAAAATGTTTGTACGATCAATTATTTGTTAGAGTTTTTTCCAACCTGCTCAGATTTTCAAAATTAGTCTTTTTTTTTTTTAAAGTTCACACACGATCCAAGAATTGCACACATAAAACATATGAAGCACTGCATTCAAAATATCACAAACATTTGTAATACGTTGCAAACACCTTTGCCATATTTGCAAAATGCCTATATATATATATCTCTTATATAAAATATAATGTAACATTTGTCATATAACAACATATATATACTTATTCTATGTTTATATTATATGTACATTTCTGTACAACCAAACTTTCTTTTTACTGTAAGCATTTGTGGTTGTGAATAGCCTACATTACACAGTACAAAAGAAAAGAAATACATCAACCATGTGTATTTGTGTAGATGTGTATTTATACAGTTATTCTGAAGCCATGATCAGTCGGTGTTAAGCAAAGCAACGAGTGTTTGCACGTGTGAGGAGTTGGTGAGGCGTTAGAGGCACTGATAAACCGGTACGATATTTTGATCGGTTGTGTCTGAGAATTGTGTGTTTTGCAAAAAGTGTTGAAATCTCTGAAACTGAAATTGGAAAAGCCAAAGGCCAAGAATTAATGGTTTTGCAGATTTGGTGGGAAAATCTGGAAAAAAATATTCTTTAGAAGCACCAATATAACCCAGACTTTTTGGAGAGATCGGCCCAAAAATCAGCTTGATTATGTTGTGATGTGTACCCAGCCTGAGCCGTTGAAAAAATACAAAACTATGTATATTATGCAATTAATGCCCCAAATATTTGGCAAACTTTAATTGTCTTTAGTTAACTTTTATCTTTAACCAAATTGTCCTGCGGTGCATTGTGTTCCTGTGCTCCACAGGTGTGGTGTTCCCCTATCACTCCTCCAAGGGGCGCTATCTGATGAACTTTCATGAAGCTAAGGAGGCGTGTGAGAAACAGGATGCCCACCTGGCCACCTTTGAACAGCTCTACGCTGCTTGGGAGGAAGGGCTGGACTGGTGTAATGCCGGGTGGCTCATGGATGGGACGGCACAATATCCCGTAGTAGTCCCACGAGATGTTTGTGGTGGTACGGAACTAGCACCTGGTGTACGGAGCTATGGCATTCGGGACAAAAGTCTGGATCGGTTTGATGCCTTCTGCTTCACTTCGTCCATTAGAGGTAACAATGCTGGTATACATTTAGTGGAGTTTTTATATGTATTCTCACATAAAACTTCATCTAGTAATTCTAAAATGTTTTAAAGCCGTTTGCCTTGATATACCAACTGTATTTTGTTACCTTGGGTCAATTATTGGTATTCATTTCTGAGGTTAAGTCGTATTTATTTATAAGATGCCAAATAGGATGTGACAAGCTACTTTATGTCTTTCTTCAATGTCAGGAGAAGTCTACTTCCTGCAACATCACGTCAAGCTAAATTTCACAGAGGCGGCGGAGGCCTGTCAGAGCGATGGAGGTTATATTGCAAAAGTCGGCCAGTTATACGCAGCCTGGAGGTTTGTGGGATTGGACCAGTGTGATGCCGGCTGGTTGGCTGACGGGAGCGTACGTTACCCAATCATCCAACCCAGGGTGAACTGTGGTACATCAGAACCAGGGGTGCGCAGCTTTGGCTTCCTACCGAAGCATTTAAAACACGGCGTGTATTGCTACAAAATCCGCTGGTAAAATATACAACTCTTTTTAAATGTATAAACACTTTTGTGAAAACCGCAGTGAACAGTACTTCTTTTTCTACACTACTGATTTCCAAATCATAATAATGTGTTTGCATTGTGTCTTGATTTTATTTGAAATGTCCTGGTATGCATTCATGTAATGTAATCTTTAGTTTTATGCGGCGTTAGCCTATGTCTTTACACACAATTTTAAGCAGGCACGGAACAACCCTAACTCAGCGGTGTAAAGATGCCTAAAATATTATGTTGGAAAATTTCATTTCAAGCGCTAACTTGGATATTTACGCTTTTAAAATGTGAAATGAAGGTTAAAACTAACTTTATGTGGTCCTCACTTTTTATACAGCATGTACAGTTCGGCCGGGCTATGTTTTTAGAGCTAAATCCTGAAATTGGTGGTAGGTGATTCTTTAAACACTTTTATGGTCTGATTGCTTGTATTATGTAGCATTTTAATGCAAATAATCAGTCGGTGCCATCTGCTAGTATTTGTATGCATGACGACTTACATTATCCGAGACGTCGTCATCCAAAAAGCGAAATTTCATGTCAATAAATATTTTTCCTAAATAAACTATTCTGTACGTGTTTGCTTTAGTTATTTCAAATGTTCAACTTCAGACAGCCCAATAAATCAGTGAGTGTTTGGAAGAAGTCTGCCAGTAGATAAGCATGATATTCAGGTTTCTTATCCTGACCAGCACTCGGTTCTAGAGCAACCCAACATCCTTCTTTCCAGTGTCACAGAGTTCCTCTTTAGCGTTAAGCCAATTATGGGAGGGGGTATGATTAGCCCAGCCTTTCCACAGGTATTCATGATCCCTTGGCGTCAAAGTTGTTCCTTATTTACACCTGCTTCCCAAACATGGATGGAAGACGGGGGGAGGAGTAGCACATGAAAAGCCAGCAGTGTTCCTCAATCTGGCTTTTCACTCTGCTAACTGCTTATAAAGATGCACAGTGTTAGGTAAGAGAGGTATATTCATGAGCTTTTAGGTTTTTTTCTTTTCCCTCGAGAAACCGTAATGAAGTAGGCACTGTTTTGTTTGCCGTATAATTCTTGGAAGTTCAGTAATGTTGGGTCATGGCCACAAGAACTGTCCTTTTTTGACCTATCTCTGAACAATATATGTTTGAGCCTATGTATGTAGTGTATGTAAATACACGTATGCCACAAAAAGTATTTGGATGTTTAAATTAATCATGCGTGATTTGTCTGAACACTATTAGTGCAATGTACACCACGAAAACTTTCGTAATAGTTTTATATTTACATTTTATAAATTTGGATTTTTTTTTTTTTTTGCTGGCGTGGAAAACAGAGAAACTGTATTTTTCCATTATTTTTATGTGATCGTTAAATCACAAATAATTGAAAATGTCATGGAGAAGTTATGGAAATGCATTGGTCAGGTTGGTCAGGTTGTGGGAATAAACATAATCCTTATGATAATTTGGTGTAGAATTACCGCTTATATATTCACTAAATAGAGGCTAAGTTCAAAGCATAAGTTTCTCTCAACATTTCTCTTTCTTTCACACAAACAGCAACAGCAACACTGGCTCATCCAATAGCAGACATTTTGGGTGGGATTGTCTGTTTGTTTGACCAATGGCAGAGGGAGAGAATGTTTGGAAAAGCTTTTTGAAAACAGTTATTATTTTTGCAATCCAGTTTGTTAAAAGTGGCAAAGAAATGACACATTTCAGCTTTAATACTACTCTCTGGTATTAAAGGGAAAAAACGCTTTTATTCACACATTTAGTCTGTTTATTTTAGGGGTACTAAGACAGATACGAGCTCAGTGTGGAGCTGACAGTGACAGAGTGCAAAATGAATAAGATATTGCTCTGTTGGAAATGATTGACTCTGTCAATCAACATGTGTGTTTGTCTCTTTTGAAACTTGCCTTCTTGTAATCCTGTCTCATTTGAAAATGTTTGTCTCTATAGGCAGTATTAGAGCTTAAATCTGTTATGGAGGCAAATCAAAGCCAAATCAAAAGAACTTGTGAATTAATAAATCTTTCTAATCTGAGTAAACATTTGTATACTATTGCAAATGGACCTAGAATCAGAAGCAAAAAGCTGGGGAATTTCACAGTTTCACAAAAATACAACCAGACATTTTAAACTACAGCATTCAACAAAACAGATAAAAAGATTCTTAATTAAAGAATTTTAAATACTAATGTACTTAAATGTAATTGTGTCCAGCTGTGGTCATTAAAGCCTTTTGTCTTGTTCTGAAATTTGTTACCCAGAGGTGCACAGAAATTATTATCTTTATATTTCTAATACACAGATGTTCATCTTGTATACTGTCTGCCCTAAATATTATGCCAGATAAAGATTTTGATTTTTATGTTGTATCCCGAATTATAATATATTGAAAATAGTACGTCAAAGACGCCAAGATGGATACACACTTTCTGGTAGATTTCCAAAGTTTATATGTGCTCTTTGGGGTAATATTGCCCCTTGTGTCCTCCTTTTAAATTGTAGAAAATAAATGCAAGGCCAATGTTGCCACATGTAAATGTATGAACCTAAAAGTTAAGATAAGGTAATTATAAAGCTCAATACAAACACTTACATTCAAATGCTAACGGTATGCGACAATACTACACACTAAAAAATGTCCCAAAACTGTTATTGTGTTTCTACATATTCAAAAATGCACTTTTTTCAAGCATCAGTGTAGGAAAAGTATGAAATAGAGGCAACATTTTTTCAAATTGTAGGCAATATATTATTCCGTTTTCACTAAGTAAGAAGCAAGTATTCCATTCTGAATACATCACAGTTTTGCATTGTGCAAATTTTAAGAGAGAAAGTGGGGAAAATGTTCACAAAGGTCAGCATTAGTGTTACCTTGTAGCCTGGAGGAAAGCTTTTAAGACACTAATGGTAAAGTGAATTTCTGTGCATTGCTTTTATTTTAGGGACTAAGAGGTGATGTATGTAGTAATTAAAGTGAAAAACGAAAAAGGGACTCTGTGAAATTTAGTCTGTTTTTTTTTTTAGATTAGATTATCTACTGTGGCCCAGAAGTTACGTAAGCGGGAGAAATAAAATCCTATTTAAATAAATTTAAATAAAGCCAGATATCCTTCTTTTCCCCAAACAGAGCTCTGAGTAGCACTTGTAAACCAATCAGCCAGATGGATTAAGTAAAGTTTGTCATTACATAAGTTATTCTTTTCTTTTTGAGATTTTTTTTGGGGGTAAACAAGGCTTCTGTACAGATGATCTTTTTTAATAACAGTCCTCTGGATGTTTTGAGGTGTGTGTTTTTTTTGTTTTTTTCTTTTAGAGGACTTTCCTCGACGTTCTACTATTGACTGCTTTTGGACGTGTCTTGAGGGATCTTTTCCGTAGCCTGTTGATTGTTTTACCTGTTGAGGGAGGTAATAACATTGACACAAATACTTTTGTTTTTAAAACTTTACACTACAGAGCATAACATAGTAACATATAGTGTCTGTGGTGTGTACTTACCTCCTATGCATTCCACTTTAGGCTCCTCCCACTGACCGTCAGGTAAGCAGCGTACCACTGAAAGGTGGCGCTGTGTGAATCCACTGTCACACTGGTATCGAATGATGGAATTAACAGGGTAGCGATCTTTCCTGTTGCCTAACATCCTGGCATTCTTCACTTCAGGAGGTGATGAACATGTGGCTACAATAAAAAAAGTAAAACAGCAAAAACATTTCTCTTGCTATTAAAACAAAAATAGAATTTAGATCACTTAGTAGGGCTGAATTCGTGCTGAAGTTAATATCTGTCACCTCTTCTTACCAGGTCCACTCTTGCAAGTAAAAGGAAGATGATAGTTGCAGGGTACATCATTCCACTGGCCATCCTCATGCCATATCATTACAACACAGTCTTCTCCTGTCATGAAGTAATTATCCGGCTGATTGGGTCTCCAGTTTTCATATTCCTGCAGTGAAAGTAGAGCTGGTTGAAAGAGTGAATTACTGCAAATGTCTGCAATTAAGAAAGAATCTCAGAAGTAGTTCTCACCAAAGGGCTTCCATCTGTCCAGCGAAACTGATTTTGCTCATCTTTATCATTTAGTCCAAGCCATTGATAGTCATGAGCTTGACCTAGGTGGTATTTTAAATGTTCAAGCATGTTCATCAAGCAGGTGCAATAATTTATTCAGATTATCAGATTAAACTCACTTCTTACAAACTCTTGTTCTTGTTGGGAAGATATGCTAACCAGGTGAGAGTTTAGCTCTTGACAATGCTGCTCAGCACTGGTCCAGGTCTCACGATCCTCAAAATGGATATAACAGCTGCCCATGAACTCCATCCACCCCTCAGCACATCCCTGTACCGCTGACAACACAGAAGAAACAATGAATTTTATGTGTTGTTTAGGGGTGGCTAGTAAGACTTGCAAGACTGACCGGCTCCCTACATACTGAACATTGCATACCTGTATACTTTCAAATGCCCTAGAATATCATTATTCATAAATATACCCTACGATTTATAATTTCATGCAAGATAATTCAAAACAAAGTCCAGTTTGCCTATTCCATTACTTGCCACAGGAAGTGACAAGGCAGCAAGACAAATGTGGTTAAAACTGTCCTTAAGTCACAATAAATACATTGCATGATAAGTAAAATGCTCCGTGATTTTTTACTTACGCGTTGAGCAGTTTTCCCCACTGAATCCTAAATGACACTGACATACTGCAGTGCCACCTTGTAGAGAGCATAAACCTTGACCACAGGGGTTTGGATCGCAGGGGTTAGCAGAAGCTGGTAAAGACATATTCAACTTTATTAAAAATGTTAAAAAGTATGTTGTTGTACACCAGTTAGATAGCTTTAAAAAATTATAGTTTTTCTCAGTTTTTACCATCAGTTACAGATGGCTCCTCTATAGCTTTTGGTGTTTGTAGTAAAGCTGAAGGTGAAGAAATTAGTATAGAAGTGGTGGGTGGTGTTGTGTTCAGAGGTGACTGATCAGTCACATCAAATGCCTCAGTGATGACATTAAGTTGCTTATGTCTTTCTGTTAGGAGATCAACAGTTTCATTGACACTCCAATAATCTTCATATGAAGTACTATTAGAAAGAGAAATGGAGCGGTCCTCAGCATAATGTTCTTGACTGCTGCCCTCTCCGCTGATCTCCACTGATCCTCGACCCTGTTCTGTTCCGATTGTAGGCCTAAACGTCAACTCGACCACATCCTCTGTTAGAATGACAATCTTTCCATCCTGACTGTGGCCAGATACCTCACCTGAGGGATGACTGGGATAAATTGAAGCTCCAGAAGCAGAGCCAGATCCAAAGCCAATGGCAGAGCCAGATGCAAAGTCAATTATGGTGCCAGATTCAAATCCAGAGGCAGAGCCGGAAGTGGAGTCGAAACCACTAACATCAGTCAATTTAAACGGAGAAACACCAGACAATTCCTGTTCTCCAGAAGAACTTGCAGTCAGATCCATCATTTCTTCATTTATAAATGATACACCAGAGAAGTCTAACCCACTCAATTCTTCAGCACTGAAGAACCCACTTGTTCCTGAACCGCTAATTCCACTACCAAGTCCTGATAGAAGATTTGATTCCTCACCACTGAAGAATCCACTTGTTCCTGAACCACTAGATCCACTGCCAAGTCCTGATGAAGAGCCTGATTCCTTACCACTGAAGAATCCACTTGTTCCTGAACCACTAAATCCACTGCCAATTCCTGATGGAAGGCCTCCACTTTGTTCAGAAAAAAGTCCAGATTCCTCCCCAGATTGTTGGTCCCCTGATGATGCTGAAGTAATGATAACATCACTGCCACTACCTTCTCTTGCCTCCATAGAGCTGCCTGAGGCAGATGTCTGCCACATCAGTGTAGCTGCACCATCTTGGTACCCTACAAGGTGAGCTGATCCTTCCCCACTTTGGCCAGAACCAGATATGATCCCACTGGGTGTGCCACTCCCTGACATGTACCCAGAACTGGAATCAGGATCACCTGATGCTGATGCTGAGCCCGATCCAGATCCAGACAGATCCACAAGCAAGGGAGGGACAATTGGACGAACTGTAACAGACATTACAGAAAGCATATTTAAATAATACAATAATGCAGTAAAGATTAGCAGTAGCAAGTGGCAACATGTCCAACATACCAGGTCTCAGCAGCTCTGTTATATCCGTCATGTTAAGATCCTCTATCTTTGTAGTGTTCAACATATCTTCATCAAGCAACATAGACAGATTTGCTGAAAAATAAACAAGAATCTCCAAGATCAACACCCAGTGTTGCCTTTTATTGCAAGCTCATACATGCAGGCTTAAAAGCTGCTATACCTTTGATGCAATATGCGTCATATCTGGAGTATGGGTTTGGGAAGCCTGTTTGGTTTGGTTGAGCATAAATCGTATACACTCCTGTTTTGTTTTCACCACAATCAAAGCCTGGGTTGCGGACAGGATAGCGGACACTGCGATCAGACAGCCAGCCTGGACTGCACTTGTGGAAACCCTGATTCCATGAGGCGTACATTTCTCCAGTTGAGGCAAGAGTAGAACCCAGTTTTCTGCAATGGGCAACAGCTTCATAGTAAGTGAAGCCTGCTAATGAGCTTGTATGGAAGATCTCCCCTAAGGAATAAAAACAGTGAGATCATAGAGATTAAATAAAAGTGTTAATTTTTATGTCATGAATTAACCTTTACTCACCCTTTATCTTGTCCATGTAACAGTACACATCATACTGCTCATGTGCAGGCCTAACATTGTAAGAGTATATGCCAGGGAGGTCTTTCTGATCTCCAGAGCACTTCTTTTGTGGATGGACAATTGGATATCTGAAAATGGTGTCATTGTTATTTGATCCAGGATTCCAGTTATTTCAACAGAAACAAATGCAGTTAGAAACATATAGGACAGTACTTTGTAAAAAAAAAAAAAAAAAAAAAAAAAAAGCTTACCTCACAGTCTGGTCCTGTAGCCAACCTGCACTGCATTGATGAAGGCCAGCTTCATAAGCCGTCTGAAGAAGCTTAGGGGTGGCTATGACTGCTCCCAGCTTCTGACATGCCACTTGTGCTTCCTCAAAGGTGTAACCATAGCGTCTGTAGTCATCACGATAGTGGAATACCACTCCCTTAGTTTCTATGGGTGAGGAAAGGTTTGGCCATATTTAAATTATATTGTTTACATATGATGTTAACATCTGCTTTGAAAATCAGTTGAGACACTCTTTATTTAGACCCTGTAACTCCTGCTGATTGTTGTTTTTGCTTAACTACTTTGGCTCAACTACCTTCAGTTGTGTTTGGGTATTTACACCAATAATTTGATGTTGTTTGTTATCATACACTAATTTCAGTTTAGTTTACTTACCAGCAGTGACATTGTCCATGGGAATCTCATGTCCCAAGTAAGGCAGAGCTGTGGCCAAATTAATAATGTCCTTCTCAACCTCAGTTATGTTGAGAGGTAAAGGACTTTCTGTACTTGTGGTGTTAAGAGGCTCATCTGTCATTAGCTGGCCACGGGCCTCCCCTTCTGTGGTCACCTCTTCAGTATAGTCTGACAGGCTTGAGGTGACTGTAGCCACACTGATCATGGAATCCGTTGTAGTGAATATTTTAGGAAATGGTGAGGTCTTTGATGAAACCTTATCTTCTTTTTCTGAAAAAAATAATTAAAGCTTGTGAGAACTGACAGGTTTTTTAATCATAAGGGGACACATACCTCATTGAATGCTGAATTTTGGAACAATAAGATGGTGACTAAATAAGTTTTTCCTTTTGAGTTGACTGTAGTTACATTACAATATGATTGTATTACAATATGATTGTATGATATGAGGGGTGTAAAAGTGATTTGGAAATTACATTCTCTTTGCTTACCTGCATAACAGATTGCATCATAGTGGGAGTCTGGGTATGGATAACCAGTCTGATTTGGAAACTGGTAAACTGTTCGCACTCCCAAAAGCCCCCCACCACACTGGGGTCTAGCTATGTTAATGGGGTATCGCACACTCCTGTCTGCTAGCCAGCCAGCGTTGCACACATCCATACCATCCTTCCATGCTAGGTAGAGTTGCCCTGTGGTGGCCAGTTGGGCTCCCAACTTTGCACACTGGTCTTCAGCCTCTGTAAAGCTGAACTTCTCCACAGACATAGAGTAGAACACACTGCCTGGGTGATGAAAAGAATCCATAAAGTAAAAACACAGCAAAATTGCACCAACTAGTTACATTCCATTCTAGGAAACACTGCCTGAGTTACCTGACATTTTCTCTGCAAAGCAGTACACGTCATAAGTCTCATTGGTATCTCTGACTCCATATGTCCGTACCCCTGGGAAATTATCTTTGTCTCCATAGCAAGGCTCCCTTGGCTCATGAATAGGATACCTATACAGAATTGCATAAAATTGTATTATAATTCTAAATATTTTGGTATAGTTCTACTGCATTTAATACGTCTTATAGACCTGCTCATAACCACCCATGTTTGTAAGTGGTTTTTATTCATGTTATTAGATAATAACCTTTTCACATTACCTCACAGTTTGGTCTGAAAGCCAACCAGCATCACATTGATGGTATCCATCATCATAGGCAGCTTGCAACTGTGCGGGAGTTGCAATAACAGCACTGTTCTGGATGCAGGCTGCCTTTGCCGTCTCAAATGTCAAGGTATATCGGGTAGAAATTGCTCGGTAGTGAAACACAATGCCTGTAAGGATTTGACCCACTCATTTAGTTCTCTCTTTCAGTTATTATATTTTTTAATAATTGTACTTATTTGTGTCTGAACAGTTTGAAAGTGCATTACCTTGGACTTGCATTTCTACAGAATCATAGTTATCTTCAATACCCTGCATGACCTCACAGCGGTAGGTACCGGAGTCACTGGAATGGAGTTCTGAGATCTCAATGGTGGCATCAGTTGGCACCATAGGGTAGTTTACCATATGAACCCGGTCCACGTAGTCTTTCTCAACCTGCACCACGCCTCCTCCGGCAACGAGAATAAGCGATATTCTGCCCTTGAAGATGTAGCTCCACTTAATACGATGGGACAGTGGGGCAGTGGTTGGGGCACCAGGGTCCTGGACAGTGTTGTCTTGGAAGTAGCAAGGTATAATCATGCTTCCCCCCAATAAGGGACGCAGTGGTAGTTCCACGGGGATGCTCACACTAATAGGGCTGTCCTGATCTGTAAAACATAATTTTATTTTGAAATTCTCTTTCACTTAAAAGCAGTAAGTCTTAGCTAATCTAAAAAGTTCACCTACCAGCCATGTCTCCAAACAAGATCATGCCAGAAATGGCATGGATGTACGCATACAGCAGAAGCCAAATCAAAGACATGTTTTACCTAAGAAAAAAATTAAACAGATGCTTTACATTATTATAGAAGTAAAACCACATACATCTGGCCAATATTGAACAGTAATGCATTACACTAAAGCCTAAGCAGCTAAAATGGTCAGAAAGGTTGTCAGAAGAAATCTGCAAAGGTTATGCTTTGGGGTTCTATCCTTAAAGGTATAGTTAATCCAAAAATTCTGTCATCGTTTACTTACCCTGAAGTAGTTCCAAATCTGTATGAATTTCTTTTTTATGTCGAAAAACAAAGGAAGATATTTTGAAAATGTTTGTAACCAGGCTGTTTTTGGTCACCATTGAGTTCCATAATAGCGAAAAAATAGCAAGTCAATGGTGACCCAAAACAGACTGGTTACAAACTTTTTTTTTTAATATCTTCCTTTGTGTTCTTACAAGTTTAAAACTGCTTAAGGGTGGCTAAATGATGACAGAATTGACATTTTTGGGTGAACTATTCCTTTAAAGACATAATTTTGTTTTTAATACCCCTGTTAGAAACTTAAAGTAAGAGGGTAAATAAGGTACAGAGATTGTCCCTTTAAAACTACTGGCCCAGTAACAAGCTGTTGAACCCCTTAAGGTGTGCCATGTAGGGCACACTAGACTGAGCAAATCACTCAAGCCATTGCAAAAGGAGTTTCTCCCTGTTTCCGAGGCTTTACACGGCCTGACTAAGCTACTGTACTCCTGGTGGAAATTTGGAATAGATTGTAAACATGACGTCATTGATTCACTCTCCCATTTAAACATTCACACGTACACTCTCTTTCTCCCTGTCTCTCTCTAAAGAAGAATAGTTCACTGTTGGAGCCACAGGAAATGTTCTGGGCTTGGTAAGTTGAATTTTAATCAATGCTTAGCCTACTGTGAAATCTGCTTAGGGAAAAAATATTTTACTGTATGATATAGAAATACTAAAGTTCAGTTTGATAATATGCACAGTGCATCATTCACTACTTTGCTTAAAATTTTCCCTCTTGGCTTTTGCTCAGGTTTTCTGAATCAAGCTGTTTTAAATGCACTGAGTGACTGTAGGAGACCTCCATCCTGGCACGGCCCTGAAGTAGCTTTTTATCTCCCACCTCTAATGCCTTACTTACTTCTGTTTTACTGGTTTATATGCCAGTAGGATCAGAAGTAAGAACAAAAGACCACTTCCTATACAAGTAAGTGAGAGCCTAAACGTGCTTTCACTGTGCTCCGAAAAAAAACGGTATAAAAATATTTTAATATGTAATACTGTTTATTCTATTTTTGAATAGATTCTGTGCAGAAAATGTTTTTTACATCACACACACACCAACACACACTCAAAAAGGCTGCGTGTGGTGAGAAGCGCCACATTCAACATATACTTGATAGACGGAAATATGTTAACTCAGCTGTCTGAGGTGAGTCAAGTAGGACTACATTACACATTCAAAATATGAATACAAATGCTTTCTTTATAAAGTATATATGCCTGCTGGCTGGTTTCTTGTGAATTGTGTCCTGCCTTCTTAAAAATGACCAGTCACATGTGCCTTTCAGATGCTGTTTAAAAAAATACAACATGATGTCTACAGCTATATTCTGGTCTTGTCAAGCAAGGGGTGGAGAGAGGACTTCCACAGTATCTCCATTCAGCCAGTGTGGTATGTTCTCTTCCCATCAGGCACAGGCCAATAAGCAGAGTTCTGTTTCTGCTGTGGTCTGTGCTCATGGATGCAGACCTGCATTAAAGCCAATGTAAACACTCTGCTGTATTCCACAGGAGGCCCTAAATCACTAAAACCCCAAGAGAGCCACAGGACCAGAACACTGTCCACATTCAACACACAGTGGCAGGTAACTCCAGTACTCCAACATGGTATGGTAAAAGTGTGACATGTTAATCATGGACATACTCCATGCAACCTGTAGGCATGTATTTGGTCACAGAGCACGACTCATATGCACACTTGCTTAATTTTGGAAAGGTACCTATGGCACACCTTGCCCAGCCTTATCGGGTGATTTTTTTACATCCAAGATGAAATGATAGAAAATAACTAATATTTCAAATTCAATTGAATAAACCCCAACATGACATTGTATACAAAAAGAAACGATTTACTTTCTAAAACACCTATGTTACGCAAATGTCAATGTGATTACTTTCATCAAAATTATAAAAGATTGGATGCCATCTAAAATTAAAAATCAAGCACAGCAATATAATATTTGTTATATATTAACGTATTAATAAAATATATCCACTCATGCAGAATTATTTCATGATTCTAATTAATATGGTTTATGAATACTGACTAATAAATAATAATATTAAAATAACAAAATACTATAGTTGCTAGACATGTAACTAAAAAATATTTTTAACACAATTTTAAACTTTAATAGACAAATGAATGTATAAAATATATGATGCACATACATATATTTAATAATGTTTAATATATTTTAAGCTATATTTTAATTTGATACATGTAAAAAAAAAAAAAAAACAAACAAACAAAAAAATACTTACCAAACTAGTAGTGTCCCTTCTTGCCTGTCTTATGAGCTTTTTGCTATGTCCTTGTGTCCTGCATTAATCTGTAGGCTGGAAAATTTCTAAAATCCTGTGTTTAGACTGCTTGCCTTCCCTGTGTGAGTCAGGAGCAGAAAGGGATCTAATTCAAATTGGGCACAAGTTTAGCAAAGTGAGTGAGAGAGAGAGAGATAGAAAAAGGGCAGAGGGAGGCAGAGAGGTGGGAGTGGGGACTACTGAGTGCCACTGAGTGGCATTTTGAATGTTCAAATCATAACTTTAGGGTATACTAGGGCTGATAGGTTGCCCGGGTTGATTGACACATGAGTTGTAATAAGGTGCTGTCACAAAAATGTAACATTTTTGCCCTCTTTACCCATAATCATTGATTCTATAAATACATTAAAAGCTCAAAATGTGTCAAGGTGAGGATTTTTATGGGCAATTTGTTACGGACATGTTTTAAAAAATTATTTACAGAGATGTTTAGATCAATAATAATACATATATATTTTATTTGTATAAAATATATGTCTGTAAAACTAGGAAAAATGTATTGTCATTGAATCTGTCTTGGTCATTTTGATTTCATGTTATTTTCCAGATAGTTGGTTTGTCTTTATGTTGGCTTAATCAGAGATAATCAACAAAAAAAAACTAAGCATCCCTACCCCACTTTCCCCTTAATACCAGTATTTTAGATCACTAATATTTGTCTTTTTACTTAGGTTTTAATTTGATCAGAAGAGGTCACAGGGTCATTGTTTTATTACTTTTTATCACGTTATATGTACAATTAGTGTAATTAATATCATGAAATGTATATGGTTTATCAGTCTTCATCATCTGTTGTTCATCACTTGTCAGTTATGTGGAAATATCGGCTTCAGTTTCCTGTTTAGTACAGGTTTTATAGCTCTATTGTGGGCCTTTGGTGTGGTATATTTAGAGACACTGGTGAATCTAGCAAGAATCTCTCAACCAAATATCAGTCTACGTCTGATGGTGCTGGAATTTCACAGTTCAAACTTTAAAGTCATGACTCACCCACAGAAGCTGCTTTTCCGCACGTTTTTGAAGTGTGAGATACACCTTTAAGACTTATACAGTATGTGAAGAAACTTGCTTTGCCCAGTAGGCAGTAAATATCCTTGACCCAAACAAGTTGATTATCTTGGCTACTCAACTTGCCTGCTATCAAGCGCAAATTCAGTTAAACAATTGGATGGAATCCATCTCCCATACTTAGGTTATATATGGTCAGGAAATGTGAAATCATATTGTTTCAAACCCATGAGCTCAGTCACTTCAGTGCAAAGAATGCATTACAGGAAGTGTGATAAGACTGACTAATTATTTAAGAGAAAGCTCTGCAATGGCTAACATTTCAGGCATTTAACAGAGCAGAGATTCAGTAGAAGTTACATCAAAAATATTTTTCCTGCCCTTTCCTGCAGACTTTACCATTTAGGTTGTTCATGTAGGTTTTAGTAAACTTTCTACAGATATATCTACGAAGTCTTGAGTAAGGACCTCCGATGAGCTGGTACACCTCATTACACATGCAACAAAAACAAAACTTGCAATATATTCACATGTGTGAACTATAAACCATGTGTGTAAAACAGAAATTTAATTACCAGGAAAACCAAACGACTCAGGAAGGCTCAAACGAAAGCGTATAGTGTCTGGTCACACAAGCTGTGCTTGTTAATTCTCATACTAGGACATTGTTGCTCAAGTGTGTACATTATGAATCAAACTAACAACTTTCGAAGTCTTATGAGTGACCATTGAGGTATGTCTCAAAATGTACTAAAAAGTCAGTGAATTGCAGGTATTGTCTGCACATAACGGTAAAAGCTGACCTTTTTAACATACTTAGTTTATAACAGTTGTGGTTCAGTGAGGAGTTTGAATAAGGTGGAGGATGGGGTGAGTTCATTAGGGCCAGGATTTTACATCTCCCTGGGTACTAGTTAACAGTCATGAACCGGTAAAGCGGTGATATCATCTAAACAGCAATAACAATAGTCTATGTGTTGTACTGCAGGTTTAAATGCTCTTAAATATAATTATTGCTTAATAATTCTATGTAAAAGGAAAATTACTGACTACAGGTAAAATGTTTGGAATAGTTTTTTAAATGTTGTTAAAATAAATATGTTATATACAATCTTTTAATGCACCACATAAATAAGAAATAATAAGAAAAACTTGTAAAATATTAGTATTTTGTTAAAACAGTAATACACTACCATTAAATAATTTTTTTACAGAATGGACACATTAAATTGATCATAAGTGATAGTCGTTATCTAATAATAATAATGAAATAATCATAAAGAAATATTTTCAATTCGTCGGAAACCCTTGAAAAATCTTGGTCTCAGAACATAACTTGAAGATAAACTGACCTTTAAAGCTAAAAGAGATGTCATTCAAACCATCATGACAGTATTTCATTGTTCACAGCAGGAGTCCCGCAAATCACAATGTTTGCTCAAGTTCTTCTCTAAAATGAAAATGAGAAACGCGTATTCATCAGAACGAATGTGCTGCTGGATTGCTTATTTTTCAGACCAGCATGTGGATGGAATGGAAAACAGCAGTGTTTTCTTTGAGGTGATAAATTTCAAGCCAGTCAAGGACTGCTGATGCTTAATTTAAAATTTTTTGTCATGGGATAGAAACATTTTTAGTGGCTAATGTTCATAAACGACTGAAATATGGCTCAGAACCTCTATGTATGTCATAAAAGAGAGAGAAATTGCCTCAGAATTAATGACATGATTAGAAATTCGAGTCAATTCGTGAGTCATACTTGATTGCCCTAGACATTAATAATTGTATTTGACTTAACGGTCTTTGGACTTATAATGGAGTTCCTGCAACTCAGAAAAGTTCACAGTGTAAGAGATGAAGTGCAATAATAGCCCCAAACTGGTCATATTTGAATCATGTCACAAATGGTAATATTAGACCTCGACCAAATGCAAGACCTAAAATGGTCAAAAATGGCCAGATTTCTTTGTGATTTATTGTTCCTCTTTGGTCAGTTCTAGCGCTAGTGTTTCGAGTCAGCCCATCACATTTAGCTTCTGGCACACAACAAATGGAAACGTGATTCATAGTGCGCATAAATACACTCGATGTCTGCTTCATGTCTTAATTTGTCTTTCCTTACCTTTAAAATGTTTAGAGGCCACTTAATAGTCGATTCATAGTCACTAGTGTTCTGACATCTCTTAAGATCTTAAACTAAAAAAACCCGAGCTCATATTTAGAATGATTTAGTGTGTACTGACTGGAAATAAACGTACATGGTCTT
This sequence comes from Puntigrus tetrazona, assembly GCF_018831695.1. NCBI lineage: Eukaryota > Metazoa > Chordata > Actinopteri > Cypriniformes > Cyprinidae > Puntigrus > Puntigrus tetrazona. The sequence goes on from NC_056723.1 coordinate 9,143,452, forward strand.
TTTTTCCTCTGTATTTTGTGGTGAACCGAATGACATGTGTTCAGGTGCTGCAGTGAGTCACACATAACTGATTGTCCTCTTTGACCCCAGCGCGGGTCTCGAACCCAAACTCTCATCACTCGCCCCAATATGACGCAGGGCCTGGATTTGAACAAGCTTGCTTTGACTCACTTCCCATTTGGCCTGCTCAACAGGGTATTGACACAGCTTTTCGGCGTCCGTTGAGCAGTCTTTTTTACTTGGCTTCATTTAAATGAATGGAGGCATTATGGAGATGTCACAGCCACGGACCCCTACTGCTGTATATAAGCACTCACTGACCAACTCATGGTTTACAGAGAGGTTATTTTTTAAACTTATGTATTAAATTTAAATTTACGCAATGACATTTTCCATTAAGACTAAAAATTGTATTTATTTATTTATTTTTAATAACTTATTTCCTGAGCTAATTACTTAATATTTGCACAGTTATTTTATTAATTGATCATTGTTTCACTGTTGTTGATGTTTTATTAATTTTGTGTTTATTTTATTATTTATTTAAATGCATTATTTTAAATCATATGTAGAGGATATTTTTTTAATAGACATTATGGAAAATGTAATTTGCATACTCATACTCAATAATAATCATTATTGACGTACTACAGAGTCATGTAGTTATACGTTGTTTAAATGCAATCGTTTAAATATTATTATTATATAGGTAGTTGCTGTAGGAAATACACCATAATTTAATTAATTGTAATTAATACAGTTTTGTCATTACAAATAATATTCAAGTAGTTCAGATTTGGCCTATGAACATTTATATTTATCTTCATAGTAGCATATTGTATTTGCATACTTTTTTTTAATCTCAGATTCATATCAGATGAAAATTGGTTTACAAAATACAAACTGGGCATAGAATGAAACTAATACTTTTTGTAAAAGAACAATTCACCATGCACTGGTCTAACAATAATTGTTTGAGAAAATTCAATAGTTATGATATATTTTATAAGAATGGAAAAATCCATAGAATCCATAATTGGAGTATACTATGGTAATTTTAAGGGTGGGACGAACCTGTCAACATATTTTACTCTTCTGACCACTTCTGACCACTTGACAGTTCACGTCAGATTAACTACAATAATCTACTGTATAAAGCCTACTATATCAAATGTGATATTACTGAATGAAAAACCTGTTGCAGGCAATCTGCTTACATGCTTTCTGTGTTCTGATTGATAGTTTATTATGTGTCAAGTATTACTTGATCTTTAAGCAATCATCTTTCCCACCCTGAGGTTGTTTCAAACCTGTACAAGTTTATTATAAAGAAGACATTTTGGGGGTAAAAAAGTTGGTGGTCTCCTCTGAGTTTCGCGGTATGTTTTTACAAACTACGGAAGTCAACGAGGGGCCATCAACTTTTTAGGTATCCATATTCTTCAAAATATTTTCTTTGAAGTTTAACAGAAATAGAAGCACATACAAATTTACAATAACTCAATGGTAAGGTAGTCAAGGTAATAATGGCAGAATTTTCATTTTTGGGTGAACTGACATTTTAAGTTTATTACATGTGATTATACATTTTTTTTAATGTAAGCATTAATATGATATTTCAATCATCATTGTATTGCATTGCATCAAGCATTTAATTTATCATATTGTGAGATACAGAGCGACAACTGATGTTTATATGCATTCATATTCATTTATATGCATTTTTCAGTAGTCTGTAAACATTTTTTTTTAATTTACCTTACAAACTCCGAATTTCATCCCTCTATTTGGCCATATAAATAAATATACCAAACCGCATATTTTTGGATGTATTTTACTTCCTGTTGTGAAGTAAAACTGTGATGTATAAAAGATAATTCGAAACGTAAAGCACATTTGATTTCCATTTTCTTTAAGACGTTAATAAACCCCTCATTATAAAATGCCAGGCTGTGTTTTTTCGCCCGTCCTGTAGGGGGCGGTCGTCTGCGTGTAGTTTCCGTGTCACGGGGCACGAAAGACAGCGCTGGTCAAACGTTTCGTGAAGGTAAGTTCACGCGGAGCTCCAGTTTCACTCTGACAGCAGATGAGGAAGTCGCGCTCTGCCTGAGACAGAGTTACTCTTTCAACAAGTGAGTATCCTCAAGCATGCTGCGTGACATGTTGCGGTCATTTATGTGTGTCATGTATTACTTTCTAAAGTTTGTGTTCGTAGACTTAGTTCGCTGCGTGAGTTGAAATGCGTTTGCTTGAGTTTGACTTGAATCGCCTGATGATGCGATGAGAGGAGGATGTTGTACTCGTAATGTGTTGCGCGATATGATATACCACTTTCTGTGTGTAACTCAAATTTGTCTTTCCTATTTAGTCGTCACTGTGTTTTATTAAATGGAAAAAGATGCATAAGTGCTGGTAATTATGAGTTGCAGTGCACTGGATCCATCATCCAGCAGCCTGGCATTTGGGCTCCGTGTGTCCTGACCTCTGCTAACTACTTTTAAGGCAGTGTTAAAATGCGGCCATCAGTCTGACAGCTGTAGGTTTGGCTCTGCACAGTCTGACACGCTTTCCGCAGATCATGCAATTGCGGGAAATGTTTAATCGTGGTTCATTTGTGAGGTTGGTATGTGCCAGTTGCATGCTCGTGAAGCTGAAAAGTGGCCTACAATGTTTACAGTTCTCAAATGTGAGGATGTGAGGGCCAAAGAAGCACTTAAAGGGATAGTTTAAACAACGAGAGAGAGAGAGAGACACACAGAGAGAGAGACACAGAGAGAGAGAGAGAGAGAGAGAGAGACAGAGAGAGAGAGAGAGAGAGAGAGAGAGAGAGAGACACAGAGAGAGAGAGAGAGAGACACAGAGCGAGAGCACAGAGAGAGAGAGACACAGAGAGAGAGAGAGACAGAGAGAGAGAGAGAGAATTTTTTTGTTTTTATTTTAATTATTTAATTTAGGTATAGTAATGATTTTACTATAGACTGGTGATTATTAACTTTCTAGTTAATTATTTACCATTTTTGGGACCAGTTTGGCAGTTTAGCAAGATTCTTATTCTGCAACGGCAAGCTCTCTCAATTGTGTCGCAATTTTATTGCTGAGCATATTATTAATTATTGTTTAATTATTAATAATTACCTTAGAGCATTCACTTTAATATTTGCACTTTCTTTGCATGAAGAACAAATAAATACTTTCTGAACTAATCCATGTAAGTATTAATAAATAAATATACATATAAATAATATTCTTTAAAATGTTGAAATGTTTAGTTTGATTTGCTAATGTCTTTGACATGTATATTGACGTGTCAACAAAATGCTAAAACATTCAGAACTTATATTACATTTTACTTGTTATATTTAGTTTGGTTTGGTTTGCCAAGATCTTTGGGGGAAAAAACAAGAATGCACACCAAAAGAGTAATATCTTCTAAAGAAATAATTTTATTTTTCAAAATGTTGTAAAATTTGGTTTGCCAAAGTCTTTTTATCATATTGTAAAAAAAACCTAAACAATAAAAATAGCTTTTTGCAACTTTTTAATTTGGTTTTATTTGCAAAAATATTTTACATTTGGCATATTTATTTAAAAAAAGAAGAAAAAGCAATGCATAACATAAAAATAAATAAATATATTTATTATTTTTATGTTATGCATTGCTTTTTTTTTTTAAATATATATATTATATTTTTATGTTATGCATTGCTTTTCTTTGTTCTTTTTTAATTATTATTATTATTATTATTATTATTATTATTATTATTATTCTTTTTTATTGATTTTTTTTTTATTAGAAAAAAATGTATTAGCTCAATAAATTATGTGGTCACATTCAGTTATTAGTATTCAATTGCAAGGTTGTTGCAGTGCTGCTCTTACCCTCTTTATCTTAATGATAATTGTTTATGGCAGAAATAACCTGTTAAATAGTGGCAGTCATAATAAAATCACCTCACAGGATGTGATCTCAAAGGTCATTGGCTCTCTCTGTTGATAGCTGCTGGACTGCTAGATTAATCACCACAGGATCATGTTGGCATGTTGCTGATATTTACTGGCCTCTGATTTGTTTCCTATGATGTCAGATGGAAATTGGCTCCTGATTGCTCTGATTTGTAAACGGAGACAAATTCACCCACAAAAGTTGTCACCATTGAGTCATGGTAACTTTCACATGGTCTAGTTGACTTTCTGCCCATACAGCGAAAGTCAGTGGGCTCTTACACTTTCATTGTATGGACAAAAACAACTTTTCCACAGAAAAAAAAGTAAATCTCTTACTTTAATTTCACACAGAATAAAGAGATGCTTTCATGTTTGAAACTGGGAGTCAGTAAATGCCACTAAAATTCCAGCACAGCAATGTCGGCTCAACCAATGACACGAGTTTAGGGAGGAGCAATGTTTTTTATTTCGACCAATAGCAGATAAGGGCATGTTTAAAAGTCTTTGCTTTTTTTTTTTTTTTTTGCAGTTAAAATTGCTTCACATTTAACGAGGCTGTATAGCCATAAACATAATGGAATTTGTCCACTTAAGGCTGAAAAATGAATAAACACATGCAGACATTTACATAGCGCACGTTAAATGTTACATACTTGGGCATACTCACTTTGACACGTTTGCTTAACACAAAATCAAGATTGCACAACACAGGAGAGGCCCTGCAGAAGAAGTCAGCGAGTTTCTGATTGAGACACTTACTTTGAGTGCCCTCGAAAGACTTATATCTTCATATTATCTTGCAAGGATATTGGACCCTGGTTGCTTTGTGGCTTTTTGTAAGTGATAGTGTCGTTTTATTTATGAGTTTGTGCATCCATGTGTGTGTTTTTCCTGACCCTGGGTCACTGTAGACGGCTTCCTCTCAACTTAATGTTCCCTGTCAACACATCCACAGCGTGATGAGTTATCTTTGGAAGCCAAGGACCTCAACATTTGATCCAAGTCTCACCCCTCCCCCAGATTCACCTCTGCCGGGGGCCCCCGTGGCTATTATTGGGATCTTGATTACATGCAAACAGTTTGTAGTTTGTAGTATTCGTACAGACCGTGAAACATATCGGATGAACGCATTGATTCTATATCTGGGTGGCTTGATGGGAGTTTATAGATTGTGTAAAAAGTAGCCCGGGGATGGTTTGGATTAAGCAGCAGTGCAGTGTTTGTTTAGAGGCATAGCTAGCATGACCTGCATCAGCATGGGTATGGAAATGTGATATGCAACAGTGTATATATATCCAACACTGCATGCTTTCCCTAGCAGTCAGCATATTCGAAGACATGGTGTGTCTTTGGAAAATGTAGGCCAGGTCTAACTGAAGCCTTGTTTAAATGCTGCAGAATTTTTATTAGTGTGATTTACATTGTTTTAAAACGTCTGGAAAAATGAGTGAGTGCAGTGCAAAAAAAGCGTTTGCACTTTAGAATAAGGTTAAATATGAATGCATTCATAACATTTAATCCAGTAGCTGTTATTAAATGATTAATTGCATTCCCCCCAAGCAATAAGTAATTATTGTTAATGTAAAATGAGCATATGCTAGTCATGCATTGGAAATTTAACATTTGTTTATTGACATTAAAGGAAAATAATCAATGCACATAAATAATCTATGAATTATCCAAAATACCTAAATGGATGCTTTAAATTTTATTGTTCATTTATATTGTTAGTTCATGTTTCCAAGTAAAACTGCAAAAGTGTTTAATAATGCTCCATGAATGTATTATGATATTTTACACTGTCTATATAAATTACGCTATAGTTTAAAAGTTATTTATGAGGCTACATAAGACTGCATTTATTTGATTAAAAATACAGTATAATCTGTATTATTTTGTAATATTTTTTCAATTTAAGATAACTTGCATTTCTGTTTACACTTTTAAAATATATTTTAAATTGTTTAATTTATTCTTGTGGTGATAAAGCTTAATTCTCAGCACCATTTCTCAAGTTTTCAGTGTAACATGATGCTTCAGAAATCATTTTAATATTTTAATGTGCTGATTTGCTGCTCAAGAAACAATATTTATATACAAGCAATACTCTTTGATCAATGGAAATTTTGAAAAGTACAGAAATTTTGTAAGATTTCAAATATTGTTCGATCACATTCGATCATACTTACAAAATATTAAATTCTCATATATAACGTTGTTGACTCTTTATTGCAGTTAAGAACAGGAATGGACTTTGTGAGAGAAACTGATCAGGATTAACTCACAACATGTCCCTGGTTCTGGAAGGACACCAAATCTTTTAAGGATTAAAGACACTGTCATTTTCCTTGGCATAAAGTCATTTCTGGACCCTCATCTGACTGGATTACACACCTCGTCTGTCTAATGTTTCTACCACTGAGCTTCAGCACGAGATGGTGTGCTGGGAATTTGGCTGTTTGACAGGGACTCGACAGAAATGTCGAAGTCAAGCGAACAGGGGATGTGCAACAGCGAACTTCCCCGGTTCCTGATTGGGAGCGAGGGTGAAGAAAGCAGAGAGCTGGATGAGACAGACATGAGGAACTTCTCAGGACATTACGGGGAGGAGGACGATGAGGATCAGGTACAGACAATTGTTCATGGGGGAGTGAGCTTTTTATTTTTTCAGTGTAACTGATGCTCATGTGATATCTTCTATTAGTCAGAACGTCAGGTTGTGGTGGGGATCTGCTCCATGATGAAGAAATCCAAATCCAAACCAATGACTGAGATTCTGGAGAGGCTCTGTAAGTTTGAGTACATCACTGTGGTCATTTTTCCAGAGGAGGTGATACTCAATGAACCGGTGGAGAAGTGGCCGTTGTGTGACTGCCTCATTTCCTTCCATTCCAAAGGTACCTGACATCACACAGTGTCACACATACGGTCGGCTTGTCGTCTCAGTATTAATAATGCTGCTTTCAAAACAGTTGAATTACATTTAAAAATCTGATAAAATAAAAAGAAAATAATTTAAAGTGCATTCATTTTTTTTTTACAATTTTAACATTTGAATAAACAAATGCAACCTCAATAAGCATATTTTTTTTCAATAATAATAATTAAAAAAAAGTAAAACTTCAAAACAGGATGCTCACACTTGAATACAATATTTTTTTTTTTCTTGAAGGATTTCCCCTTGACAAAGCAGTAAGTTATGCCAAACTAAGAAACCCCCTGCTTATCAACGACCTCAATATGCAGTATTTCATTCAAGACAGGTGTGGTAAATCATTCTCTGAAATACTCTTGACAAGTAAACATTGTTATGAGAGTTGACTTAGAAATACAGTATATGCTCATTGCTTTAGGAGGGAAGTGTACAGGATTCTACAGGAAGAGGGCATTGACCTTCCACGCTATGCAGTGTTAAACCGGGACCCCGACAGACCAGAAGGTAAACATTATTACCTTGGTCATAATTTAGAAGAATTTTTCTGAAGCATGACACTGTTCATTTGCAAGTGTGCAGGTCATGATCCCTGTGTTTTCAGTGTGTCAGAATGGCTCGGCGTTATTTCATTATCATCAATGTGCTATTATAGTTTATTTTTAATTGTAATTTAAAGTTTTTGTCATTAAATGATTTTTAAATGTCTATATGTTTAATATATTTAATTTCAAGAATTTAGTTTTAGTACTTCATCTTAAAAGAATGAGAAATGTTGCATTGGTTGCCTTGGCAACTGAAATAAATTTGTTGCAAAAAGTTGTAAATAAATGTTTTTATGTGTGTTTAATAACCACAGGGAGCTTTTTTTTCATGAAAATAAAACTTTTTAACAAAACAAAAAAGCTGCTGCTATACTAAAAATATTACACCTGTTTTTATATTAGTATTATTATATTGCTATTGTTATTCAGTACTCATTTTTGTAGTGGTAATATTTCTTATTTCATTTAGTAATAGTAATAAGCACTACAACATCATCTATCATTATTTTATAGTCACACCAAACAAGTAAGAGCAAACCTAGAAGTTTAAATGCCTATTGCAAATTTTACCAGAGAAACCACTAGAACTTATTTTTCGACATCATATAGACCTAATAATTCCCTTGTATCACATTTTATTGGATGAACTCTGCCTTTTAAGTTCCTCATAGTGTGTACATAAATACTCTCTGTATTGCGAAAGATTGTGACATTTTGACTTTGCGACATTAGAATGTAACCTGGTGGAGAGTGAGGACCATGTGGAAGTGAACGGGGAAGTGTTTCACAAACCCTTTGTGGAGAAGCCCGTCTCTGCCGAGGACCACAATGTATACATTTATTACCCAACCTCTGCCGGTGGCGGCAGTCAGCGTCTCTTCAGAAAGGTACAGCACTGATAACCGCTAATAAGTTTAGATTTGTTTGGTGTGGAGCTCAAATAGTCCTTTCTGTAGATCGGCAGTCGGAGCAGTGTGTATTCTCCAGAAAGCACCGTTCGTAAGACTGGATCTTACATCTACGAGGAGTTCATGCCCACAGATGGCACTGATGTCAAGGTAAACCTGTATTTCATGCCAAGACGTGGTGGTGTGGTGGCCAGGCAGTTTGTTTATTCTTGATGGGTGTTGTAGGTTTACACGGTCGGACCTGATTACGCTCACGCCGAAGCCCGTAAGTCTCCCGCTCTGGATGGGAAAGTGGAGAGAGACAGTGAGGGGAAGGAGATCCGCTATCCCGTGATGCTCACTGCAATGGAGAAGCTTGTGGCCAGAAAAGTGTGTCTTGCTTTTAAGGTGAGTCTTGACAGAGAAAAACGGTTTTGTCGGTAGCTGCAGGTTATGAATGATAATGAAAATGTTTTTTTATTTTTTTGTCTTTCTAAACCAGCAAACAGTCTGTGGTTTTGACCTCCTTCGAGCAAATGGTCACTCTTTTGTTTGTGATGTCAATGGCTTCAGCTTTGTAAAGAACTCCATGAAGTACTATGACGATTGTGCCAAAGTCCTGGGGTAGGTGAGGCCGTGTTGCTGTCTTGTCTTTGGAAAATCTTGTCTGCACACAATGTTTACATTTTAAAACTACATAATACTATTTTGATTTTCCCTAAAGATTTTGGGGGGTTTTAAACTTCCAAATATCATATTTAATTACATTTGTTACTTGCTGTTTCTTTGTAATTGTGAAATTTACTTGGTATTTGTGAGTGGAAATATTTTCATTATAATTGTTATTATTATGTATTATTATTATTATTGCCATTAATATTTTTATGTTTTAAGTATATTGTTATCGGTAAATTATCAAATAATTTAGCAATTTCTCTAAAATAAAAAAAACCCCATTAAACTAACATTCTTATTTTCTTTTACGTTTTATCTGTTAATTTAAACTGGTTTACTAGTTATCTTTCTAAATTGGCTTACTGGTCTCCCAGCCTGTTAAGGCTGATCGGTTGACTGGTTTTATAGGGGTTTTGGGAACTTTTCAGCTGATCACCAAGGTAAACCTGCTAAATGCATGGCAGGTGGAGAGCTAAGACCAGCTTGAACCAGTGAAGACCAGGAAAAATTAATTTTTAAAAAAAGATTTTTTATTATTTAGCAACTTATGCAATTCTGATTTCAAAACCAGCTCAGCAATAATAAACAATAAAATAATAGTATTAATGTTACAAAGTTCATTTAATTTTGAAACTAATCCAATTTCCGTTCTAAAGCTGCTTTTAATAAGGCATTAGTGCCATTATCCAGTTCAGTTTAGTTCTTCAGCAGGGTGAATGGCGCAAAGTTCATTAGTTATAAAGTGAACTCAGTTCAACTACTGAGCCGCTCTATAGAAGGCAGTAGTGTCGTTATTCAGCACATATGTTTCATTCCTGTCGTATAAGATCATATCTAGATATTTTATCTCACATTTGATGTCTTTCCTTCAGGAACATGGTGATGCGAGAGCTGGCTCCTCAGCTCCACATTCCCTGGTCGATCCCTATGGAAGCAGAGGACATCCCTATCGTCCCTACTACCTCAGGAACCATGTGGGTATCTCCAACCTTTTATTGTGGATTAAAACCAGTGAGGTAGAATCAAATGCTTACTACGTGTGTTGTTGCTTTTGAACATGTCATCTCTTGCCTGAAGGATGGAGCTGCGTTGTGTTATTGCTGTAATTCGCCATGGCGACCGTACTCCCAAACAGAAGATGAAGATGGAGGTCAGGAACGCCCTGTAAGTGACAAATTCAAACAGGCTGCTTTCACACTGCAGCTACATATTGATATCACTTTTAATCTGAACGCTTACATTTTGCGATGTAAATGAAATAATTATGAACTCAAGTAAACTTACATTAAAAAACATAATTTAAACAAAAGAATCAAACCTAATTGTATTGAATAATAATTTAGAGGACTCATCTCTGCTTTTAAAGTGGTTGTCGCATCGTGGCAGGGTCAAAGTTGCATCTATGATTGAAGTATTTTATCTGCTGATTGTGTCTTGTTAAATTTCTTCCAGGTTTTTTGAGTTGTTTGAGAAATATGGTGGCTATAAATCCGGAAAACTCAAGCTGAAGAAACCAAAACAGCTCCAGGTGGGTCTGTTAGAAGTACAAGTAATCTATGTGGATAATTTCTTTTTATGACAAATGCTACTTTTTTCCGTAGATGCCAGGACCAACATTATATTTGAGTTTCATAAGAGGCATGCCTCCAGCCCTCCTATGATTTGCTTTGTATAAGGCCAGGAATTTGGACCACAGGGTCAAAGGTCAAACCGGATTGAGTTTTCTTTTTTAAGCCACATGTAGTGTGATGTCTGGAATGCTGCAGCCTTGAGACTCATCGGCATGTCATGAGACTCATGCATCTGTGGGGTTTTGTGAGAAAATTAAACATGTGAAAAGTTGGCTAAAGCTTTGACCTATTTGATCTTATCTGTGACAATGTGCAACTGGGATTTGTACATCATTATAAAAATCTGAACACTTTATTTGATGTTTTACAGGAAGTCCTGGATATTGCACGTCAGCTGTTGGCAGAACTGGTCCTACATAACGATTGTGAGATTGAGGAGAAGAAATCCAAACTAGAACAACTGAAGACGGTTCTGGAGATGTAAGTATACGGTTTAAAAGTTCAGTAGTACCAAAAAACCCTTTCATTTCCAACATTGTGAGTTTATAAAAAGCTACTGTATACACGAAGCATCATCTCATCTCAGTCATTTCTAAAAAAACATGTTGGATTCTTTGTCAACTGAAAATTCTCACTTCTCTTTTCACATCTTTGGGACAAGGTCTTGCTGAAAGTACAAATAATTGAGTTTCCATATATACGTGGTATTTTTAATTAGCATCACTATAAATTAAAAATATATTTTTATTATCTATGTTAATGGTTTCTAAATAAGCTAAACTAAACTAATTTAACTCTAAATAGATATGCACAATACTTTTTGCTTAGTATAGAAAAGTTGATAATAGTTGTTGTTGTTGTTGTTGTTTTTTTGAGTGGTCAATAACCTAAAATTGCTAAATGCAATTAATATTATTATAAATTATGCTGAAAGATGATGTGATGTAATTAAATATAGGCTTACGCTAATGCAGCAAACATGTCGGCAGTGTAAAGGCATTTAAAAGTGTCTGAGAAAGATGCTACAGTCGTTTCAAGCACCGACAGCGAGAGACCATTTAGCACTGTATCTCATGTCTCTGATGAGAAGAGGAAGGGTGGCTGTCGCTGGTTACTGTGTGATGAGCGAATTCATGAAATGGCGAATGATTGGATGATTGAATAAACTGTAGATCGCCAGAGTTCAAAGTCCAAATCTACGCTAAAACATTGTTTCTAGTCAGCTGCTCAGTAACATTTTTTAAATAAAATAATAAAAGTAGGACAGTAATAATGCTCATATATAGTGTAATATTTTGTAATGTTTTGAAGGCTGCATTTATTTGGACAGTAAAAAAATACATGCCTGATTCAACATGGCGGGGGTCAATAATTTTTCTAACGTATTAATTTTAAGTTAAATATTGCTTTGTTGGTGTAGTTATAAGTATGTTTAAGAAATATTTAGTCTTAAATATTATTAAACCGTTTAGAGTTTTTTTTTTTTTTTATTTTTTTTTTTTTTTGCATATTGTGGCAATTTCGTGTATGCAATTGAAAAAACTATTGCAGAATATATATGGAAAATGCAAAAACTGTGTTTGGTATTCAGCCTTCAGTTCAGTGTTTCATTTTGTTCATCTTCGGCAAAGAATTTTTATTTCAGTGCATCCCTAATAACCATAATTGATCGCTACCAATAAAGTAAAACAAATCTTTCATATCGGCTAGTTATATATATGGAACTGATATTTTGCATCTCACTAGTGGTACCAGTGAGTTTTAAATGTGAAGTTTGAGTCTTCACATTCAGACAAAATCACAAATAAAAATCAGTTTGTACCAGACATGATTTTATTGTTAACATGACACGCATAGCCAAAACTTACATTACTATCATATCTTCTAGTCTTAAGCATCATGGATATGTATTTTAGGAGAAACCTGATATTTCATGAATGCATATAACTGACTTTAGTGTGACCTTGACTCATTTGCTCCCTTAGATGAGTTTCTTAACTTTCCTTTTGTCTCTCTTCTCCTCTCTCTGTGTCCCTCTTTGTGTCTTGGCCGTTCTCTCCAAAGGGAATCCAGCCTGAATGATAATCAGTGCGCACCCTCATATCCCCTGTCTCTTTAGAAAGCAGGCAAAGTGGATCATAACCCTCATTAACCCAAGATCTTGTTCAAATTACTGACACTTTAATGAGGGCTCCAAAATTGACCATACCTTGGAGATGAATCCCTTTTGCAATTCTGTGTGGCATCTGCATGCCATTTTGATAGTTTCTAATCTCTCCCGATCCCTCACTTCCTCCAGACCCCCTCATCGAGCTGAAATGAGGCACCTAATCAACACATTATCAGTTGTTCGAGGTCATGGATTAACTACGAAACAGGTGCTTGGGGAAGTGCTTTGCTTTGGGTTGATTAAACATAATGCAGCAGAAGTCCGTTTCTGGCTGGTGAGATGGAGAACCAAATTAGAAATATTGGAAACTCGATTTAATTATTTTTATATTATGGCTTATAACCGATAATTGGCCAATATTTAAATTCAGTTTCGTGAAAATAAATACAAATGTAGAAATTTTTTATTTTTTTTTTATTTACAAGACTGACTTTATATTTTAGCCAGTTATCAGTGATAAAAATGTGGAATATATTGTCCGCCACCCTCCGCTCTATTGTGTAACGTAATAACATGCCAGATGCCAATAATTATTTAAAGTCTCTTGTGCTCACCAAGACTGATTATATTTGATAAAAACAAACGTGAAAAAAAGTATAAAATAACAGTTTTATATTTAAATTTGTAAAATGCTATTTATTCTTGTCATGCCAAAGCTGATTTATTGAATGTCTTATTGACCACAAACATTTGAAGATATTTTTATGCTTTAGATAAAAGATATATTTTGAAACATGTTTTTAAAAAATAAATGTATAGAGACCAGAATTCCAGAATTCCACACCCTCTGCTGTATTGTGTAACTTAAAAACGTGGCACTGTTGCAGATGCCACGTTTTATTCCTCCCAAAGCCTGTTATTCCTGTAGAGACAGTCCTGGTATGGCACAGATTAACCCCTGCCAGCTTGGGAAGGTCACTCAGATACATGTTTCCAGAAACATGGAGGCCACAGAGCACCTGCTAGTGGTTTGAGCCCAGTGCTATGTCTGAAGCGTGCTGTCTGTGTCGTTCAGTGGGAGAATGCTTACTAAGAGGGGGTGGTATGTTTATGTCCCCCGCCCCGTGTATTGTCTTTCAGGTACGGCCATTTCTCAGGGATCAACAGGAAGGTGCAGCTGACCTACCTGCCAAATGGGCAGCCCAAAGCATCCAGTGAGGAGGAAGGTATGTGTACAGTATGTGTATATGTTGAGGCAAATGAGCTGTCGCATCACTTTTGACCCCTCCGTGTCTGCGGCAGATGCTTTGAAGGAGGATCCGTCTCTACTGTTGGTGCTGAAGTGGGGTGGTGAGCTGACGCCAGCGGGTAGAGTTCAGGCTGAAGAGCTTGGACGAGCCTTTCGCTGCATGTACCCTGGAGGACAAGGTATTACTCTACACTTGCATCAGCCAGAAAGCTGTACTAATAAACTGATTAGAAATGCAGTGTCCCTAAAAAAGTATTTTGAAAATAATTTTGGGCATAACCGTAAGAAAGATATGAAAGCTTTAAAAAGATAATTGCAACTTTTAATTTCACAATTCTGGCTTTTTTTTAAATTCCGAATTAAATACAATTTTGAGTTTGTTTGTTTGTTAAGTGAGAATTGCAAGCTGATCTTTTTTTTTTTCCTTCTCAGAATTGCATGATGTACACAATTCTGAGAAATGAAGTTTCAATTGTGTGAGCGAAACTCACAATTCAGACTTTTTTCTCATATAATGATGAGTTGAGTTCGAATTTTTAGAAATAAATGAAATTCTGAGAACCTTATCTGTCTTTTTGTCCCTTATGGTTGAACTTTATGACTCAAAATTATAAGAAAATAAACAGAATTGTGGGAAAAATATCTGAATTGCGAATTTTTTTTTTTTTTTTTACTCAAATTTTTAACTTGCCGTTCTGACTTAACTTGTTATTCTTAAATACGTTACTTTTAAATACGTTACATTACATACTGAAGATATATTGTTATAATAATGTTATAAAAAATTATACAACTTTTAGAATTCCAACAAAGCATTGCTCTTTCTTTCATTTTTGCCTCAAGAACATTTTTTGTTAATTTAGCCTAAGTTGTTTACAGGAACATTTTTACTCTCCTTGTATGAGAGCTCAATAAATTGGATGCTTTGACAAGATATTGTGTCTGTATTTAGGTAGTGGGGCAATGATGCAGTTTTTCAAAGCTCTAAGCTTTGGGCAGGAAACCTGTTCCACCTGCTTGTTCAGTGGGCTTGGCATACAAAAGCATGTAGGGGCAGGAATCAGGGAGGAATGAATACTTTCTTTACCTCAAGTAGTACCATTAACTCTCGGTACAGCAGCTCAGAAGACGGTACAGCAGCTCAAAAGTCTTCGTCTTTCTTGTGTAGTTCTATCACTTCTCCCTGGACCTTCGAATTTGAGTCCATATTTGCATGCTACAACTAATTGAGTGTAACTCATTAAATGTCAGAGTTCACAGACTTACAAAGACCAAACCATTTTATCTCATCAGACTGAGTCAGCAGCATTTTGCAATGCTGGTTAATGTGGTGTTCTTTTACCCTGAATTGTTAACTAGACAGCTGCAGGTCCCTTGGCTGCGAGTCCCCTATTGACTGTGGTAAGAAGCGATTTTGGAATTGTGCGTGGTCTTGATATTAGGTTAATGCATCATCGGCAAAATTCATCAATTTAATTCTTTAACATCCATCTCATTAAACTAATCTAAGCAGAAGGATGCCATAGAAACATTTCATGCTTCATTTTTGCCACGGTTTTGTGTGGAAGATTGCATGATATGGACATTGGTCATACTTTTTTTTTTTTTTTTTTTTTTTTTTACAGATTTCTTTGGAGATTTCTTTACAAACCTTTATTAAACAACTGGGACATTATTTCAACAATCTATGAGATCAATATCAAGGCATATCAGTCCAATATCTTGTCTAAATAGGTGACGGTGTCATCCAAATATTTCGATAGTTAAATCAGTGGTCTTCAACTCAATTCCTGGTAGGTCACAGCTCCGCAGAGTTTCTCCAACCAGCTCCAAATCACACCTGTTTGGACGTTTTTATTGATCCTGAAGAGTTTGATTAGCTGAAACTGGTTTTGATTAGAGTAGGAGCCAAACTCTCCAGGAATTGAGTTTAAGACCAACTTTCTTCTTTATGAAAGACTGTTAACATCACTTAAAGAAAAAAAAAAAACATGGGCATAAAAGACATATATTTATGGGATTTATTACATACTAAAAAGCATAATTAAGTTATCTAATATGTAATAATTAGATTTTTCATTTCATAAATTTCTCGTAAATATTTCAGCTTTTTTACAATTATTTAATTTATTTTTGAAAAAATGTTTTTAGAATTTTGACAGGTTTTTTTTGTCTAATAGTATCTAAATATGCATTTTCTTTCCTATGTGGTGGAAATGGGCTTCATAAATGCTACAGGGCATGTTCTTGCATTCAAAACCAGCTCCATGAAGCACATTGTACTGTACATCTCACAATTGTAAAAAACAAAACAAAAAACATTTTATACTTGCAACACAATGGCTAAATATTTCCATTTGACACTTGCTAATTTAGACATAAAGAACGGATAGACCACAAGAATGCATCCTGTGTGAATGGCGGTTTGTTTTAGGGAACTCATTTGTTGTCTCAAATGGACATTCTGGAATCTTAAATCAGAGTTTTGTTTGCTACTCAACATTGCAGTGCAACACTTATGTAAGAAGCACCTAAACCCATATTGCCGGATGCTTTCAACAGCTTGAATGCATTGAAATGCATGGACTTTTGTGGAGAAAATCTTCAGCCAGTTAGATGTACAGCACATTGTGTAGGTTTGTAAATGCTGGTTATGTAATGTGAATGTGTGCGTATCCTCAGGCTCTTTCGTTTCCTTGGCTCCAGGATATTCACGTGCATCTGGAGCTCTGTTCTTGTAGTTACTGTTTTTTTAAAGACCGTTTCTCTGCTTTTGCAGGTGACTATGCCGGCTTCCCTGGTTGTGGCCTTCTGCGTTTACACAGCACCTACCGCCATGACCTCAAAATTTATGCATCAGATGAGGGTCGTGTGCAGATGACTGCTGCGGCGTTTGCAAAGGTTTGTTGTTTTTTTCCAACTGGGTATGTTGGTGTTACATACCTCTACCTCTACCACGGTAGATTTACATTGGTGCTCAAAATTGTGCTCTTTTGCTTGTTTTTTTTTCCTGTATTTTTTGTCTGTTTCTATGTATTCTTTTTTTTTTTTTTTACTAATTATTTTTGTCTTTTTTTCACTCATTAATGCTATTTTTTGCATGTTTTCCTGGGCAACAAGTGCCCTTTTTCATTTAAAAGTACTCCTATTGCACAAAAGTGCAATAACATTTTCCAAACACAAACAAGAAATTACAATAATAAATACAAAATAAATACAGGATTTTAAATAATATATTTTTTACAGCAGTATTACTTTTACATGGGAGCATTTAAAATATGTCTTGCAAATCTCAGCTTAAATATTAATGCAATCAAACTAAATCTTAAACCAAAACTATTTGCCACTGCCAGGGCACTAACTTTCATAGAAAATATTTTATAGTTTGTTATAGAAATACAAGATATGCTCCAGAATCCTGAACCTTGATCATAACATTACTGTGTAATAAAATAAAAGTTGCTAATGTGTAATAAAATAATCGTCTGTGTTAATTAATGTGATATTAGGATAATAAGGCGTTAACTTGCCCAGTCCTAATTATATGTAAATTGTCTATTATTTGGTGCAGTCTTATCATATTTATTATTGAAAATCATATTTATTATTGCATCCAGGTTGAAACTTTTTTTTTTCTTTCCCCCTATTGATTATTTCATTTCCATGAATAAATGGCTGTATTCAGGGTCTGTTAGCACTGGAAGGAGAGTTGACCCCAATCCTCGTTCAGATGGTGAAGAGTGCCAACATGAATGGACTGCTGGACAGCGACAGCGACTCGCTCACTGACTGCCAGCAGAGAGTCAAAGCTCGATTACATGAGATCATGCAGAAGAACAAAGACTTTAATGAGGAGGACTACAGCAAGGTGAAGCGAGTTACAACTGCTTATTTAAAAATGGCTGACTAAACCAGTCTTAAATTTGTCCTGTCTCTTTAAGTTGGCACCAACGAGCAGCCCATCTCTGGTGAACTCTATGGGGGTAATAGTCAATCCAGTCAGTACTTGTGACCGAGTTCACACACTCATTAAAAGCCTTACCTGTCAGATCTGTAAAAGGCTGGAAGACCCCAAATCTGCAGGTTTGCTCTCTTTTTTGTTTTGTTTTTTTACTTGTAGTGGTCCTAAATATTAGAAGGATTAAAAAAAAAACACTTTTTTTCCCCCACAGATCTGCAGCTGTACCACAGCGAGACTCTGGAGCTCATGCTGCAGCGCTGGTCCAAACTGGAGCGTGACTTCCGCATGAAAAACGGACGCTATGACATCAGTAAGATCCCGGACATCTATGACTGTGTGAAATATGACACCCAACACAATTCTTCTCTGGGTCTGGAGGACACACTGGAGCTTTTCCGTCTGTCCAGAGCCCTTGCAGACATCATCATCCCACAGGTAGAAGAAACGACGTGAATAGTGTTAGTTTATTGTGGTTCATCTTGCTGTTAGCTGCATGCACGCTCTCTTTCAGGAGTATGGAATCACTAGAGCGGAGAAACTGGATATCGCCAGTGCGTACTGCCTGCCTCTGGTCAAGAAGATTCAGCTGGATCTTCAAAGAACACATGAGGACGAGGCCGTCAACAAGCTGCATCCACTGTGAGTCTCTGTACTGGGGTTTTGAGCCTAACTCTTTGACAGGGTGAAGGCCAAATCACATTTTGAATACTATACTGTACATCTTTTTATTTATTGGCCATAGTTATTGTTTAAATTAAATTAACATTTCTGCTAATTTATTTATTGATTTTTCAGTATTGGTGAGTTTTTTGGGGGGGATTTTTGTCATAATTTTTGATGAAAATGTTAATTATGCCATATTTATTGAATAATTATCCATTCCAATCATATTTATAAAATATAGTTTATTTTACTTCTGCATACCATTTTGTCAGTGTTTTTATATAATTTTTGTTGTAAATAATAGCAAACCACATTTTTGCAAACCAGACCAAAGGTTTTTAGACAAAAATGTTAATAAAATATATTTGTTTGTTTATTTTCAGAAGTTTTGATATTTAAATTCTTTTTTAGTTATTGTATTTTGCTGAAAATCTTTTTACAAAATAAAAAATAACATTTTAATGCATTTTTACATTAGTTTTTAAAATAACAAAACAAACTTTAGCAAACAAAAACATATTACAACATTTCAAATGTATTCATTTAAAAAAAGTATATATTTCTTATTTATATTTTCATATTGCATATTTATATATTATTTACATATTTGTTGTTGATTTTGCATAGACTGTTTTAAAATTGCTGTTGACTTTTGACATGGCAAGTCTGTGTTGCTGCATACTTTTCCCACTTTTTCCATCAAAACCATACAGCATATACAAACTCGCACTGCTGTAGAAGCTGCAGACTCAGAGCCTGTGAGTGATCAGGTTCTGTATTTCATCTCTCCTGGTGGTTCAGGTACTCGCGGGGCGTGATGTCTCCGGGTCGACACGTTCGAACCCGGCTGTACTTCACCAGCGAGAGCCATGTACACTCCCTGCTTAACATCTTTCGCTACGGAGGCCTGTTAGACGTGAGTAAACAAACATCAAACATACACGCGAGACCCCGCATCGTGTTTAATGCAGGTCACCACTTGTTTTTATCTTATCTGTGTCTGTTTAGGAGCAAAAAGATGAACAGTGGAAGCAGGCTATGGACTACCTCAGTGCCGTAACCGAACTCAACTACATGACACAGATTGTTATTATGCTGTATGAGGACAATAACAAGGTACGAGATGTGGCATCAGCTCTTTGAACTCCGTTTCTATGCTTATTTCATATGCTGATATGCGTGTCTGTAGGACCCCTCCTCAGAGGAACGTTTTCACGTGGAGTTGCACTTTAGCCCGGGAGTAAAGGGGTGCAAGGATGAGGATAATGCACCGATGGGTTTTGGCTTCCGGCCTGCCTCCTCCGAGGTCTACACATTTAATTATTTCCTCTGCTGATTTCTGTATTTTATGTGCAACTTTCAAAGAAATATTGCGTGCTGGACCATTTCCAACACTTTCATTTCATGTGTAACAGAACCACGAGAAGCAGACAGACCCGGGGAGTCTTGAAGACCTTTCCCAAGATGAGCCCGACAGAGCCGCACTGACTGAGCCAGTCAGCATTCAGAGGAAGTCACCACTCATACGAAGCCGAAAAGCAGGATCTATGGAGGTACAGTGCTCTGTTATATGCTCTTCTAGTAGACTTTCTTTTCTTTTTCTTTTTATTATTAATACATTTATTGAGGAACAATGTCTTAAATTAATAAAATGTGACAGTAAAGACAATTAAAATGCTGAAAAAACTATTAATTTAGCTTTTCTGCTTAATCCTAAAAAAAGTACCGTGGTCTAATATTTGATATTAATATTATATTTTTAAATATTATTTAAAATATTTAAAAAATCTATGAATAACATTTATATTCCTTGTAGGTATATAATTTAAAATCTGAATAACAAGTTGAATTTACTTAAAAGGAATGTTTGTGCTAATGCTTGGCAGTACTGTTTTATGTATATGTCTTTTTTCTCTGTTTGTCCATATGATTTTGTATATGACTTTGTTTTCCTCTCTTTGCAGGCTCTTTCAGAGAGCAACACTTCTTCTCGAGGGCTGGCGTATCGCATCTTCCCATCATCTTCTCGCCAGTCACCTGAGATCAAACCCAGCGGGCTAGGTGGGAATTGCATTTCACTTGTGTTGTTTTCTTGTAGCACATCTCTCCTGTCATCGGTCTCATTGGAAAAACCTTTTAAGTGACCTGTCCCGGTTGACTGTTAAACGCACTCGTTTCTCTTTAGTGGCAATGACACGGTTCAAGGACCCTGCTGAAGTTTATTTAAGTCATGTGCGTCGGAAATGCAGTCATGCTGCCAGTAGTGGTCTAAATATGGCTGCTGGCAAGGCCTTCTCTGCTATTCTTGTCTATACTATTTCTATCTCCGAAGAACATTTACAAGGCGACAATGCTGTGTTTTGTAGGCTCAGCGGTGCATAATGTTTAGAGATTGTGGCTAATGTTGTTTGCACCTCACTAAACCTTTAAAGCATGATTTGCAGATCCCTATTTTTTATCTAACTGCATGTTGCATATGGCATGTCTTTCATTAGAGTTTTTAAACAAGTGCAGGTTTTTGGTACTGCCCTCTAGTGGTTACAGATGTGCTTTTATTCTTTTAAATCCCCAGTCATTACATTTCTAGTATTTAAATCTTGTTTTTCATACATGTAGGTTTTTACAATACAATATTTTGATAGTTGATGTTGTTATATATTTATAATAATAGTAATAGAATATTTATTTACATATATCAAATGTCAAATTAATTGCATAAAAAATAAAAGTTTTAATAAATAATAAAAATACACAGTATGTTATGTACATATAAATACACACACATGCATGATAAACCAAAATGATAATAACATTAAAAATAACATAAGCACATTCCAAAGTTAGCCTATTAGTTATTCTTAAGGTAAATATTTTATACATATTCTGAATTATTAATGAATAACATTTATTGTTTTACTTCATTTAAAATGTTTTTGTTGTTTTTTTTCCTACGTTGCATTTAGACTTCATTTTGCCAATTCTTTTTCTTTCTTTTTTTTTTTTTACAATTTACAATAATAATAAAATATTTATTTACATAAAATAACTGCCGTCAAAAGATCACATCCAAAATTAAATATTTAGTTTACACCATAAATATACATAGTACATATGCATGTATACATTTAAGAAACATGTCATGTTTATGTATTAATTATATTTATAATTATGTAAACAGATGAAGATTTTCAATATTTTCTTTTTCTGTATACATAATAAATATACAGCGTACACATACATATATTATGTAAACAAAAACTTTTAGATTTGATGACAGCAATACATATTATACGTATTAATATAAAACGATTATTATAAAAAAATCTAAATGTAAAATAAAAAGTAATTTTTATATGAATATTTAATTATTTATAGTACTTTTTTATTAATAAATTCAGAAAATATACATAAAAGATTGCACTAAACTAACCACTACTAACCCCCTCCCCTCCCCACCGCTCCACGGTCTCCCTCCTCTCCCACACGCAGGCGCCCAGTGTGCCGGCCTCTTCAGCGCCTCCTTCCCCAACCTGAGAGACTTAGCACGAGTTCCCCGCAAAAAACCCTCCTCGCTCAGGAATCTGTCTTCTCAAACCGGTACGTCCCAAACACACACACACTCAGGGATATAACGTACCTCGGCCCCCTTTGACCTGAAGATTCAAATCATCACGACCGTCCCAGCTAGCGATTCTTCCAAGTAATGTCTTCATTCAGTGAAGCATATAATGTACCAATTAGCATTCAATATTCCTACTTCATCCTAGTGGCTTTTTTTCACCATATGTCAGACTTGAAAGTTTATTCTAGCCTTCGAAGACGTCCCATATTAAGTCACTGCACACAGCTGGAGCTGTTCCCAAACTATTTGTGTCTAGCTGTTTATCAGTGTCTCGCGTGGGAAAGTGAGGTTTCCACCGTTATCCAATAATCATTGGTCACCTTTGCTACCTCCAAACTGCTTATTTGCATGCTGCATGTGCATGTAAACAACCATTTGTTTTGTAATTGACTAAATTGCACAAATTTACAAGCTTTTTATGCAAAACAGAAACATTTTAGTGTCCTGTGACACTTCTGAAAATGTGTTTGTGATGGATATCCATGGCGACACAATCTCTAACGAATCTTATGGTTTTCAAAACATTTATTGGAAATTGCACTTGTGTAAACCAATGCGTTTTCTCTGTCCCCGTCAGGATCAAATACATTATTTGAAGCGTAATATTTAATAAGCCGTTCTTGTTTTCATTAGTAGTATTATTACTATTAAAAGTACTAGTTAAACTGAATGTTCACCCCTCGCTTTCTTAGCAGCATTAATAGTTTTGTCCACAGGGTGTTGCTGTGTCTCTGAGATGTAGAGGGTTTTCCTTGTGCAAGACATTTGAAACAGCACCCAAAATACTGCCATGTCATGCTGCATCCAAAAGGATGCCGTAGCACAGAGAATTCTGGGTAGTTTGTGACATCTGTTGTTTTTTGTTACTCTATCTCTACATTCAAGGGCAGCATCTGGCCCCACTGTTACTTTTACCTGCTTGTTCTAGATGGTTTTACGAGGGACCGAAAGATTGCGTGATGGTGGGAGGATTACAAATGCTGGTGGTTTTTGAGTAAAAGCCAAAGCTCACGAGGGCGCAGTGACACGAGTAATGCTGAATCCCTCTTTTATCTCCTCAGAGCTGCTCTCTATGCCGGCAGTAAAGAGATTTTCTGTGTCGTATGCCAGGCATCCGACCAATGGTATGTTTGGAGTTTTTGAGTCCGTGTTTTTTGTTTTTGTTGACACACTCCTGCATGCCCTCTGCTGCTGCTAGTCTTCGTAATTTAGCAGTTTGTGATTTATTTATTTTTTTAATGTTTTTTGTTTGATTTACTTTATAAATCGGAAAAGCTTTTCTTCACCTTTTTCATCTATATTCACAAGACACACCCATCTTAATTCATTTCTCCTTCTGATTGACTCGATGCATGGGTCGTGTACCGAATATATCATTTAGGATATATTGCTGTTTGTGTGGAAAAAACGTGTGAACACCTTTTATGTTGATCTACTTGATTTAGAAATGATTAACCCTTCCACCACCATTACTGCTTTATGACCGCAAGGCATATGCGCTACTTTAAAGAACAGTACGTATTCATTGCAGTCTTAATAAATATTAAATAATAATATACTTAATGATTCTATAAATGTTTATTTGAGCAGGAAGAAGCTACACGATATTAAGACTTCAAAGAATTTGGTTTTAATTATTCATTTATTTATTACTCTAATTAAAACCAATTAAAATATGAGCCGTATAGCAAAGTTTTTCATTTGAATTTATTTGTTTAATATACTAAAATAATAATGGAAATATATAGACTATATAGCATGGAATATACAGACTGTTTAAAACCTACTAAAAATTGGCAAAACACAACAAAATTACAAAATATTTAATTGAAATGAATATAAAAGCTGATTCCAAATATTAATAAAAACTATAAAACTATTGTTGCGATATTAAAATAACACTGCAGTTATTTTAATTGATGCTTAGAAATTATATTTTCTAAAAAATGTCTTTTTTTATATCATATGCGGTTTTGCCTCTCGAGCTAATGTGTTTTGTTTTAGTAAAATATTTCTATATTTAAGAATTTATGCAGTGTTTAAATATAGTTACTGTAGTATATTAAAGCACTTTTGCCAGTGGAGATAATAAATAAACTTCACACTTTGCATGATGGTCATAGATGCTAATGGGGTGAGGGTTACATCTCATCTGTGTTTACTTGAATTACTATCTGAATTGATATGAAATGTATGAGAATGATGTGCTTTTTTCTTTTAAACAAACTTCTTTTTTTATCCAGGGCTTTATATTTGCATGATCCTGTTGATTTGTTTCTGTATATCTTGTTCAGTTTGAGACTTTAGAGAGACGTTTAAGATGGTCATTATATTCACATTCATAAGTCTATTACAGAGGGACTGAACCCTAATAAAATTCTGCATATGTTTAGAGCAAGGCATTGCCGAACGTGGGTCTCTGTAGGGATTCAAGTTCAGATGGGTTTTGGTGAGGTTGAAGTGTTTTTCTCCACACAGTACAGCCAAGGGAAGAGTTGAAGTGATATAACTTTGCTTATTTCATTTGACAGTTTAACACAGCTTGAGGGAAACTCACTTTTGCCACGAGTCTAAAATCCCTTCAGAAGGACTAGCCATGTGTTTCCTATCAACATGTGTCTGTCATTTTTCCAGCCATTAAGCATATTTGTCAAGACCGAAAAAAAAATCCTCTTTTCCCACTGAAGTGGCGTTAGCAATACATTAGAACTAGATTTGATTATTGTGATTTGTAGAAGAATTGTAGGCTCTAATACATGATGCAGATGAACTCGCTGACCTACTGTACTGTTGAAAACCCATTTCTGTCCAATTTTTAAATCCGATTTAAAGTGAGAAAAAATGTTGGGCTGACCCCTTTAAGCTGTAGATCATGAGGGGGAAAAAGTACAGTACAGACCAAGTTAATCAAGCCTTAAAATCAAGTTAGTAAACAGAAAACAGATGCAAACCTGCTGTTTTACTGAAAAATAAAGCAAAAATATCTTCTTTGGGAACTTCGACCCTTCAACCAAGTATGTGTTTTGCACTGTTAATGTTTTTTTTATTTATTTTATTATTTATAATTATTTAATTTGTTATTAATGTGGTAATGTATAATTATTAGAATTTTACATCAATAGCAATAGTTTTTGCATTATTGATGTTGCTTATTTTTAGTGCTGTCAAACAATTAATCACAATTAATCACATCCAAAAAAGTTTGTTTACATAAAAAAATTTATATGTTTGTGTGTGTGTGTTATATAAATACACATGTATGTAAGAAAAAATATTAAATATTAATATTAAATATTATATATTAAATAAATATTTATATATTATAGAATTTATATAATATTATAGAAATATAATAATAATAATAGTAAAATAATTATTATATCATATAGAAATAATCCTTGTATACTACTTATTATTGTAATTTGTTTTGTATTGTTTTAATTACAAATTATTGAATTTTTATTATTTAAATTATTGTCATTTATTTGGGCTGTTTTTTCAGTCTAAAACAGATATCCCACTACATTGGTTAGGTGATGTTGTGTGTTATGCTGTAATTGATGCTCTTTAAGAATTAGGTAACAGAGGCGCATAAAAAAAATGCTTCAGTGCAAGATTATTGCTGCTTGTTACAGCTGACTTTGTATGAATGAGTCACTGTGTTATGAAACTTCAGGAGAGTTTGCATGCACTGTGAAACCTAATCTATTCAAATGTTTCATTCAAATACAAACAGCATAATTTGTACGTTAGTTGATAATGCAAAGCTTTGCTCCATCTTTAGGCTCTGTTCGGAGAGCAAGGACTCTAATTGCGCTCTGGTTGCTTCTGAAAATAGTTGTAGGTCCTGACAAAACCAAAAACATTAATTTCAGCTCATTAATTGTATGTTGCTGAGTCACTGGCAAAAACATCTCAGCAGGGGTTGAGGCAGTGGATCCTCATTGCTGTGTGCTGCAGTGGCCTCTCCTTCCTCCTCCTCCTCCTCCTCCTCCATCTCTGTCATCCCTTTGTTCCCCTCAACCTGCAGTGTTTAGTTCCTATCTGAATCCCTACGGCCCACACCATCCCTCCTCCATCTCTGCCACATCTTTGCTTACCTCATCTCTCCTGTCCTCCTACTCTCCTTCCTCTTCCTCATTTTACTCTGTGGATTTGAATGATTTTGCCTGACTCCCCATCCTCAATAATAAACTGTACAATTAACAAACAAAACAACGACGCATTTTGTGACTTTTATTAAATTAAAACTTTTTATTTAAAAATCACAAATTTGAAATAAATCGTAGGCTACTGGCTAGGCTATCTTCTGTTCTCCATCTTCCCAAATTTCCTTGTAGTAATGTTTCTATTATATTTAATGTTACTACATGTACTTATTTATTACAGATTGATTTGTAATGCTTAAAAAATTAACACTGCTCTTTACTTTCTCCTCTGTTTTCCCAGAATTGCAGTGCTTTTTTAGAATTTTTTTTTTTTTTAATAAAATTAAAAAAGAAATGGTAATTTCTTTCTTCAAAAAGTATAATTCTGAAAATAATATTAATAGTTAATAATAGTTAATAAAACTAGCATTACTCTTTTCCAAACTTCCTTTGCCCAGACTGCTTTTTTTAATGTAAATGTTTTTAATAATTTCATTTGCAAAGAAGAAAAAAAAAAGCGCATGAAAAATAAAATAGTTTTTAAAACCCAATACCTTCTTCCTTCTCTTCTCCATTCCCAGAATTCCTGTGCCTGAATTTCATTGTAGTGCTTATTTATATATTTTTTCTTGCATTAAAAAAATACAACTGAAAAATTAATAGTGCTACTCCTCCCTCCCCTCTTTTTATCCGTCTTCCCAGAATCCCTTTTTTTAAATGATGAATTAATAATGTTTTTAAAAATCAATCCACTCCTTACTGCTATTTATTATTTTCTTTCCTCTACCTAGTTATTTTTCTTAAAAATGACAAAGAAATACAAGAAAACTATCATTACTATATCTCTTTTCTTCCCAGTATTACTGTCCCTGGACATTTGTTATCCCTCCCTGTTGTTAACCTTCACCTCAGTCTTTTTCATCTCTCTCCTGTAGCGCTCTTAGATGAGCATCAGTAAAGCTCCATGCTGCCCAGAAACCCCCAGAATCCTTCTGTGGTCAGCCGTCTTGTCACTTGCTCAGTCCTTCCCCCAATTTTTTGAGTTTTCTCACTTTTGATGTACAAAAGTGAGAAACCGAGGCGTCACGGTTATCTGCTGTGCTTTTTTTTTATCTGACTTCTTGCTTTTCATCACTCAGTGGCGTTTCCTTCTGCTTTATAACATCGCTTAACTTCTGTTCCTCTTTTCTTACCGCATGCCTGTACATATGGCTTGGTGAATGTGACGATCACTTGCTTATGTTGACGTCTACATAGAGTAAGTATAATGCTCTTGCAGCTTTTTACATTTGTTAGAGTAACTTGATTGACAGAATATTTTCATTTCCCAAGACAGAAAAATGATGCATAAGAGGACCGAAGTTACATTTACTTTACCACCATTAGTGAGTGTTCTCATGCTATGTGCCCTAATACCCTCTTAACCATAGTAAAATAAAATCTATGACCTCCAGTGGCATATTGCTTTTATAAATATGTAGATACCAAATTATTGATGTTTAATATAAAAAAAATGATCATGGTTTCCAAAACAATATTAAGCAGTAGAACTGTTTTCAGCAGAAAATTAACAATAGAAAAAATTAATATGCAATTAAAAATATATGCAAATACATAAATTTCAACCTTTTTGTAACCTGTCTGAGGAATATGAATGTGCATCAAACCTTTCTTGTGTCTATAAATCATTGAAAGGTTTGTATTTTAACTGCATTTTTATTACATGTGTTTATTGCATGCTATATGTTGTGTGCAAACTGCATGGATGGATTTTTTTATGCAAAACAAAGCCTGGCACACTTGATTTCAGTCTTGAGTTAAATCACGCTTGAGTTAAATGAATAACGTCACCCAGGCTGTATATTGTTATTGCACTTTGGAAACTCAGAGTGAATTTGTTTAGAAAATTCAGCTCACTAACTGAATGACCTGCTTGAAAAAGTTGAAGTCACACAAGGCCACACGTTTCAATCTGATTACCAACTATTGTAAAGAACAGACAAGAATTACAGTGCACCCGGCTTACGAGATAAAGAAAGCAAGCTCTTTTTAATAATATGCAAATCTTTCATATCTTATAAAGTGCTGAATTAAACTGCTTCTGAGTAACTGTTCTTTTGTCATTATTAAACTGGGAAAGCGTACCACTTCCATTTACCCATTTTCTCTATCATCATCTAGTTCCATTACTGCTAACCTACACACATTAGCGAACCAAGAAGTAATTAAATCCATTTCAATATACTGGGGTCATTAAAGTGTCTTTCTCCAGACTCCAGCATTGCACTTGTTTTTTTTGGGGTTTTTTGATGACAGTTTCTCTAATCTTTTTATTGGTTAGTTAAACATGTAAAGCTCCTAATTGGTTTATTAGCCTGCAGAAGTCCGTCCTAATTCTGTTGGCGTTAAACTGATAATGCCTTGCAAACAAGATGCAAAACACTTTGTTACTGGGCCGAAGTTCTAGAAATTGTTCATTCTTGTCAAATCAAGTGTGAAAATGTGTCACGATCCAACATGGGACATTGTGATTCCAGTTGCATCATGGTTGAGATTTTATGGATGCCTATTGGTGAAATAGTGTTGGGTGATGTGTGTTTGGCCATAAAGTGCTTGTAGGTCACAAGAGGTTGGTTTTATACTCCATACAAGTTAGTTAATGGGATATCTGTAATGATGGCTGCCACTGAAAGTTTGTTTTGGACCATGTGTTGGTGCAGGGTTTGAAGGTTGCTCCTTGGTGCCTTCCATCTATCCACTGGAGACACTGCACAACTCGCTGTCCCTCAAGCAGGTGGACGAGTTCCTCACCACACTGTGTAAGAACGGGAGCGAGACACAATTCAAGAGGCTCAAATGTAAGTACATAAATACTTTGATGCTTTTATCATGTAACATTTTACTGAGCTCATATCTATGGTTGAAAACGGGATGTAAATTAACTGACATCAATGAGTTGTGTGATCCGTTAAAATTTTAGGGATATAAATGGGAAAAAAGCGGCAGCCACATGGAGTTTCCACCGTTTGCTGTGTCCCGTGTGAAAGGGCCTTAAGTGTTTAGGTTCTTTGAAATCAACGCTTTCATGAAGAGCCTTTAACATCCATAGAACCTTTCCTTTCCTTTCGTTTTTATTGTGGAAAAGGGTTTTTAGATTTTTAATTTTTTTAAAGGGTTAAAATTCAGTCATTAACTTCTGTTCCTCTTTTCTTACCGCATGCCTGTACATATGGTTTGGTTAATGTGAAGATCACTTGCTTATGTTGACGTCCACATAGAGTGAAAATTCAGTCATTAATTACTCACCCTCTTGTTGCTGCAAACCTGTAAGACCTCTTTAATCAATTTAAGATGTTTTTTAGAGAATTCTGAGAGCTTTCTGACCCTGCATAGACACCAAACATTCAATGGTCAATGTCCAGAAACTTTGCGAGGAGATCATTAAAATAATCTGTGTGATTTATTGTTGTTCAGTTGCTGTTTACGTTCAGTGGATAGTCTCTAAAATGGCACTATAGGATGATGTGGAGTAGACAAAATTGTTGAATAAAGTCATTATTTTTGTTTTCTTTGTACACAAAGTATTCTCGTAGCTTCACAAAATTACGGTTGAGTCACGGATGTCACATGGACTGTTTTAACGATGTCCTTGCTATTTGTCATGGTGATTCCCTTGTTGTCAAGGGAGGGTCAGAGATCTCTCGGAATTCATTAAAAACATCTTAATTTGTGTTCAGAAGATGAACAAGATCTTACAGGTTTGCAACAGCAAGAGGGTGAGTAGTTAATAACACAATTTTCATTTTTGAGTGAACTGTATCTGATATGTGTGAGGAAACCAACTTTTTTTTCTGTGGCATCGCTGTGAAAACACCTTTTTATAACCTTTATTTTTAAGAGTGTAAAATCTGGGTTTTTTTTGTTTTGTTTTTTCTATTTAGCCCTGTCTGCCATGTTTGAGTCACACTCCCAGCCATCCATAGATGTTGATAACCAGGACACGCCAGTATCAACCCCGGTCCGGAACCAACCGACTTCACAGTCTCTCTGGTGTGAGTGTACTTCACTTTACAATCACGTACACCCACTTTATCAGGTACACCTCGCTTGGGCCTTCTTTTTCCTGCAGAAATGACTTAATTCTCTGTGGCATAGATTTAACAAGTTGCTAAAACATCAGCAAAGTTAAAGCCTAGAGACGGTTGTGTGTGTGGAAATCAGCGGTTTGTGAAATACTCAGATCCACCTGTCTGGTACCAACAACCACGATGAGTTCAAAGTCACTCAAATCACCTTTCTTCCCCTTTTGGGTGCTCTGTTTGATCTTCAGCAGATCATCTTGACCATGTCTGCATGACTAAATGCATTGAGTTGCTGCTGTGACATTGGCTGTTTGAATATTAGCAATAAGGTACAGTTGACCAGGTGTACCTAGTAAAGTGTTTGACATGGTACTGCCATCTTATCACTTTGATAGGACCTTTTTTTTAATAGGATAAGGCACTTTTTGGGGAACCTTAAATGATCACTCTTACTGGAGGAGACATGAAACCTCATATTTGGTTTATTCTAGTTTTTAGCTCTGCCATTTAGATGATTACTGTTGGCTTTTAATGCCGCACAGTTTCCCCTGAGAGTTTAGTGATTTATGTTCAGTCTGTGGCTTTAGGAGCAGCTTTCAGTAAAAATCTAGGTTGCGTTAGTCACTGCGTTGTCTGCCTCTTTGTAACCCATTTACTATAATATCATTGTTTGTGGAAGTGGGGCCAGGAACATGCTGGAAGACAAAAGTATCTTCCAGATTAATAGTGTAATTGTTCTTTTTGGTTATGTAACATTAGTTCCGTGAGGCTCTTTATGTAGGACAATACAGCAGGATATTGGTTATATAAATGTGGTCATATCTGATGATGATTTCTAAAACAAATACTGAGAATCTTCCAACAGGTTTTGGTTTGGTTGACTTAATATTGTGTTTTAAACAAAAAAAAAAAAAAAAAAAAGCATTGACAGGCGGTACCAAGTGGAATTGCTATTGGTTATTCAGATATTGAAGCCCCTCCCCGAAATCACACCACTGATTGAGAAAGTGTTTTGTTAGGATAAGGATAATTACTTTAAATTAATATATAAAAAATGTTTACAACTGTTTAAAAACATGTTCTTTTTGAAAAATAATACTTTATATATTATTAATACTATTTATATATATATATATATATATATATATATATATATATATATATATATATATATATATATATATATATATATATATGTGTGTGTGTGTGTGTGTGTGTGTGTGTGTGTGTGTGTGTATATATGTAGCATAAAATGTCTAATTCAAATGAATTCTGTTGTTCGTGTGTCCAGATGTCAGTGCTCCTCCCAGTACAGGGTCCAGTGCCGGGCCCTCGTCTCCATCTGTGCCAGAGCCCTCATCCAATTTTAGATTCAACAGCGAGTAGAAAATTCTTTTTTTTTTTTTTTTTTTTTTTTTTGCTCTTAGATCAGTCTCACATTGTCTGTTTTAAAGGATTGAGGTTAAGATTGATATGGTCCTAGTTATCTACTTGGAAGCTGCTAATTTTGTGCTATCTGCACTTTTGCATGAACAAAACAAAGCCTCTTTGGCTGAGATTCAGCTGATAGTTTGATCTGTCAGCAAATACAGCTCTGAAACCAGTAATTAGCTCTTCCGCTGTACTTCTGAGCTCCGGTGGAGTTGGATAGTAATTATGATCCCAGATTCAGCAGCAGAGAGACAGACATTATAGACAATAGTAATTTTTTTTTTTTTTTTCATCGTACAGAGTAATGCAACTCAAATAAATACTCAAAGAAGCATACAAAAAATGTATGTAATCATTCAGATCCAATTGCGTAATTTTAATTGCACCACTATTTTTTTCAGTTTGTATATATTAGATTTAATTATTTTTATTATTATTTTTTTTTTTTAGATGTTTGATTTGTATTTTGATAATGTGATTTGTTTTTAGATTTACACGAAAATTGCTGTATTTTTATTAGAATTAAAAAGGTATTGTTTGAGAGTGATTCAGACAAGGGACAGTTCATCCAAAAATGAATATTTTGTCTTTCTAAACCTGTTTGAGTTTATTTCTTCTGTTGAATATAAAAGAAGATGATGGCACCCATTGACTTGCATAGTATTTTTGGAGCAACCTGATGATCAGTAAGTGACAGAATTTCTATTTTTAGCGGGATCCATAAAATCCGATTAAATGAGCTGCAGTGGAGCTTTCAAGAATGTTCAGCTGTTTGCAATCTGCTGTTGTTTACTCTGTAAAGTTGAAAGTATATTTAATTTTAGAGACTTATATTACTTAATAAAATAGCTTTAAAAGTATGTTGTAGGTTTTTTTTACGAATAAAAGGCCTCCACTGAATTACTGTGACTTATACCTGGTGATTTGTTGTTCTCTCCGTCCTAATTGAGGTTTTGAAATTCAATCTGTGGTGCGAGAGTCTCAAAGAGTGCAAAACAATAATGATGACTCATGCTTTGCCCTCAGCTGTGCTGCTGTGTTGCCATAGTGACGGATTCTCATCCGCTTATTGACTTTAGCTGAATGAGTGACTGAACGTGTGTGTGTGTGTGTGTGAAGACAGCGAGTCATCGCAGGCAACCCGCGAGCTAAAGATGAAGTCATACTGTGCTTTATTAGCTCATTTTCATTCATATGGGGACAAATATGCCAAACGCCCAGCGGATATTTTCCCACAGGGACCTGATGGAGTGGAATAGTGAAATATAATGCAGAATCGGGTCTTTGAAGTGAATAATAGCGTGCGTATTCGTATAGCCTAGTTTGAATTGCACAGTAGCTGCATAATTCATTTCGCAATTTATGAGCGATATAAATTCTGACAGGTTACCGAGACCATTAATCAAACTGAAAAGATAATATCATAAATTGCTCCCACCTCTCTGCCCTAAAATATCACCTGCTTGTAATAAAAGACATCGTCATAGCAACAGGGAGGCCAGCGTTTCGCGACGGTGAGCTGGCGAATTAAGAAGTGTGTCATCGGCCGGTGCTCGGAGACTAAGAGGCTAACAACCACTTTAGCTCCTGCCAGGAGGTTTTGGATGAGGTGTGGGTTGCTGTGGACGCTCAGTTAGGTGTGAGGTAATGAGAGGAAGAGGCTGTTCTCGGTTCAAACCTCTATAGACCGTATCACCGTGGGTTTAATCAGGAAAAAACGCGAAAGATTTTGTACTCAGGTGGTTAAAGAAAACGTATGATAACATATAGTAATACATCAGTTTCGGAGAGTTTAAACTTTAAAAGCTACGTTGCTAACTTTAACTTGCTTTATCAAAGCTTCCGCTAACAAAAATAGTCCGTGTACAGATCAATGAGTGCAGTAACTAAACGAACACTGTAATGTCACAGTGAAGTAATAATAATACCGAGTGCTCAATTGATAATCAGCTATTTACAATATAATTATTAACCGAGAAACAAAAAACTATGAAAACGTAGGGAAAAGTGATACAAAAGTAGTGCCGGTAGTTTACTTGAATGGGCGTTACCAGACAGAACTGCTGCGTTCTCCAGTGTCTTTAAAATACTTAAATGATTTTTTTTTTTAACAGCATAATTCATGATGAAAATCCTGAATCAGCGTTGGAGCCAGCAATTCACACCAAAAGAGAACAAGTTTAAATAAAACTTTGTAATGTGATTCAGCTCGTAGCTGACTGGTTTAATTCATAATTTATAATGTTTTAGGAAAGGCCTTTATAAAACCCCTATGGAAAAAAATACTAAATAATAAAAATATAAAAAAAACAACAACAGTGTTGAATCAGTTCCACAGTTTAAGTGGAATATAAAATGATAAAAGAGATCCACACAGAAAGAGTTTTCCAAATTTTGATGTTTTTATTGATGATCACCAGGATGGTTCCCTTTACAGTAAATCAGCAGAAATCTACTTTTGCATTGAGCTTTTAAAGACATAATGTTGAATATTGCACTAAAGAAGAAGAGAACTAAGATTCATACAGCGCCAAAGAACAAGGAAATATCACAGCATCTTCTTGACAACATCTTAGGGCAAACAGAAGCCAAGCCCAATAATATATGCATATTTCAGTACCATAAAGACGATTAGCTTCAAATATATCTTCTTAAAATAGTTTTAATTCTGATTATTAAACGATTACATTCAGGAGTATAACTAATAAGGTCACATGCAAAGATGGATACG
The DNA here is from genome assembly GCF_018831695.1 of Puntigrus tetrazona. Lineage (NCBI taxonomy): Eukaryota > Metazoa > Chordata > Actinopteri > Cypriniformes > Cyprinidae > Puntigrus > Puntigrus tetrazona. Next base: position 9,178,004 of record NC_056723.1, read on the forward strand.
TATACATGACATATGGCCGAATGAATCCATCACATGATGATGCGTTTGATGTAGAATGAAACTGAACTAATAGAGATTTGTAGAGGTACTTTAAGCAGTCTCTCTCTCGCTCTCTCTTTTTTTTTTTTTTTTTTTTTTTTTTTTTTAACCTTTAGGAAATTAGAATTACAATGACCATAGAGCTTTCTTAAAAGAAAGCATTTCACACAAATGACCACGTCAGCTATTTTGATTTATGTACAGGTTACGCCATTTGTTTTGATTTCTGTTTTGGCTTTTTTATGTGTAAAGGAGAAAGCCTCCCATCTATAGTGTATTCCGTTTTCAGTATGGTAGTTGTGAAACAGCCCTCTGCAAACCGAGGTTTTTGAATCTTATTTTCGAGAGAGTTATGTATCTGTACTAAAATCAGCAACAGCTGAACATGTAATATTTTGTCATGAGTCACTCACGATTCTAACCGGTTCTTCCTGTGACCCATTTTCTGAGGTTCACTGTTCCACGTGCATATTTAGCTAGTTCTTTGTTCAAGCAGCATCCAGCAAAGCAACTTTTACATTCAAAAATATTATTTCAAGTTAGTGCATTCATCTTTAACACAAAACTCATTTTGTGTAAAGAAATCACAGCTAATCAACAAGACCATATAGTACTTGTTACTAAGGCCAGGTATTTGAAATAAAACACTCTCGTTTTCAAATATGAAAATATATCCACGCCATACGACGTACAGTACAGATTCAGCCCATTTTAACAATCCTTCTAGCAAAAAAAAAAAAAGAAAGAATTTGGTCTCAGTGTGGGTTTGCGTACACCGGTGTTGTTGGTTGGGATTTTACGAATAATTGTGCATCTATCCAATAAATTCATCTTGAAGGCTTTTTGAGGCCCTAGGCTTTGACCACCAACCTGTGCGTTCTCAGCAAGTAAAAGTACACAAAGACCCTGTCACTTTGACCGACTCAAAGACAACTTCTCTGAGAGAACTTAAATCTAGATTACAATAACACAAAAGTAAGACTACCCTGCAATGCTTAATACTGACTTTTACATTCAAGAAAAAAAAAGACTTTTCACTCACTGGGAATATACTGGATTAGGTTTAGGGGTGCAGTGTTTGAGCTTGTTTTTTCGAATAGCATGGATGATGGCACTGCTGCCTTTCAAAGCAAAGGCTCTTTCAAGGAGAAAACAATTGTGCATTTTACCAAAGAGGCCTTCATGTTTTGCTATTGAAGATCCTGTCCACAATGTAACTGAAAATCAAGCAAATGCCAGACTGCAAATTTAGTTTTTCTTGCCTCTGGTTCAAACAAAAACAGTAATTGTTAGCTTGTTTTGTAAATGCTAAAACTTCAGGTTAGTTTAAATTCGTATTTTTACTATCTGTAACGATATAAACCATGAAAATGCCAATTAATGTATTAATACTAGCAACAAAAGACGAAATTGTATCTTAAACTGTTCCTGTTCTAGTACTTAAGGAGTATTTGTTCTCAATAACAGACAATCATACAATTTAATTTAGATAATAACTAGATAAATTAGTTCTCGACCACCTCGCCAGACCAAAAAAACGAATGTTGATCAGTCATTTTAAGTCATTCAAATAAATTAAAATGTTACTTATTTACACGATGATGCCTATCTACCAAACTGACTTCATTTTAGAAAAGTGCAATTGTACTTGGTGCAACATAATAGAATTAATCTAAACGCCTGTTGTCTGATAATACTCACACTTCTCAGTCAATTTAACCCATAATATAGTAAACCTACAAAAGTAAGGCTATAAATAATTTCTAATTTCAGTTAATTCAAAATAAATGTTAGTAGACGTATTGTTGCGCATATGTGTGTATGTAATAACTCAGCATTTTCTTTGTCAAACAACACACAAAAGGCACATGAGGGTAACCCTCACTGTCTGCTCTCACAGCAACCATGAAACAAATATTCTGTTGATTAGTCTCTACTGCTACATTTTGATACATAGTGTAATTTCATCCAGTTTCCTTTCAAACAAGTTAAACCTAAAGTGCTCTTAAGCCAGAAAATCTCAGCTTGGGGGGAAAAAAAAAATCAGGTCAAGTATATCAACAGCAAACAAAACGTTCAGCACATCACATGTCTGAATCTACACAAAAATATAAAACCGATTATTTGAAGCGTTATTATTGTTGTTGGTCTTAAAAGTGGCCAAATTAATTGCCATCTCTAATGGTGGTCTACTCAATTAATGGGCAGATGGTATTCAAGCTGCTTCTTATTAGTTTGCTTTTGAAGAGATCTGGACCCCAACAGATCCCCAAAACAGATCACTTGATACAATTTAGTTAAAAGCTAGAGAGCAGCATGCTTTAGTACAGTACTTGCCTTACTGAAAAAACACAAAACTTAACCTTTTGCCTTCTATATCCACATAGCCACCCAAAATCTGTCATATCAGTGGGTTAGTCGTTTTTAAAGATGCCATCTGCTTTGCTTTACTCTTAAAATAAGTCTTCACTACTATCACATTATTGAGATAAACCTGCTGGACTGCTTAGATGTTTGATCTCAGCATTAGAAAGAATTGAGATTTGGCACAAATCCTTTTTCGGATTAGCAATTTAGAATGAATTCTTTCTTCACTCATCTGCTGGTATGTGATCTCATGGGGAGACTTGTCTAGCCTCATTGTAACCGTAGCTCAGAAGACAGCTACTCTGAACTTTTTTGAGTCTGTTCTCAGAAGTTGTTTGCTCTAAGGCCTTGTGTGACCTTATGTTTAAAGTATGTTCTCCCAGGCAACTGTGTCTATATGTGGTATGTCTGTTAAAATTGATGATAAAGGATGTGAAACATTAATCAGATGATGCATTAACCAAATCACAGAGGGCATTTTTTTGTGCTTCGAATTCAAATTACAGGCAAGATAAAATCTTGGTCTCTAGGACAGGTTAAGGAATGTGATAAAACTCAATTTGCAATGCAACTTTAGCCTACTTGAACATTATATTATTATTTCATAGCAGCTAGCTAGTGAACATTCAATTTTCTGCCAAAGCCTTGCAGATGCAATCAAAAATGTACAATAGATTCAGGACCAAAGCTTATGATAAAGTCCTTTGACAGCACTAGGATTTTGTTAAATTTTTGAGGATTAGATTACAAACTATAAATGGCAGCAGATGGAAGGTTGTAGGTGGAGTAACCCATCTAAACCTAAAAGATTAGAAATGAATGAGGAATGAATGGAAAGCTCTAAATAGAAAACCAATTCAAAATTCTATTTTGCAGGCTGGGAAAGATTCATCCTGCATGACCACTGTGCTGCTGCTGGCCAAAACCATTATATTCAGGTCCTGCTGTTTCTCATGGGTCTGCTGATACCAGTCCCGAGTTACCTCAGTGTCATGTGTAGGGATTAAAGTGACCTAGATGAGAAGAAGATGGTCAGATTAACTATGAATTCTGAATTACATATGAACTTAGTTTTTGCTTTTAAGAAAGGGGTTTTGAATCCTTACATTAAAAAAACATGTTTAATTATTATCTTTAGACTACACTTAAACTTTGACAGCACGCCCCACAAAAATAAATAAATAAAATAATATATTTTAATAAAATATATAGAATAAAATACAATTATATATATATATATATATATATATATATATATATATATATATATATATATATAGATTTATATCTTGTGCCCCTAGACACCAGTTTAAAAGCCCCTGTTTTAGGGGATTACTACAACAAACATACAAACCTATCCATAATTTTCATTTTCGCGTAATCGAAAGGTCAAATCATACCTGTAGATTAGTGCCCCATTGTGCTTTCCCTTCTAGGAGTGCATCTAGAACTGCACGGCTGGGTTCACCACTGCCTGGGTCATTTCCACTGACAACATAATATGCTGCTCGCACTCGCTTGAAGAATTCTTGATCAACATTTTTAGCACTGCAGTGGTTGGGAATGTAAGCTAGATCGACATAGATGGGTGGTCCAGGTGGGGTCCCAGTGCTGGATTTCAGGTTAGAGCCTAAAAGAACATACCATTGGTTATTTGCATGTGCGGTTTAATGAAAAACCATTGCTATACAGTTGAGATATCTGTCTGGCTTTCACTAATATTTCCTCCATGTTATGGTTGATTGCTGATCAATGTACAACAGCATAAAAAAAATCTGTATCAGTTTGTCTAAATAAGTTAAAAACTCAAAAAACAGCACTAAAAACTAAATGCTAGAAGTTAATTTAGGTATCGCAACATTATAATTTACATTTTGAAAAACGGATGATTTTTAGCAAAGACTACTTATAAAATCATTAAATAGAGTTTTTGAAAAGTTCATTAAAGTGAATGTTACATGACAGTGGAAATAGTCTAAATGTAAATATCCACCTTTTTCTTCAACGTGGAAGTAAGCCTATGGGCAAGACTTTCGGTTCATTAGCCGCTATAGGAAATAACAAGAAGAATAACAACGTGCAGTAAACGCTAAAACTGTTTGCACTACAAAGTTTATTCATGATTGAGATAATACAATAAAATAATAAGGTATGGCACACTCCTTTTCAATATCAAGCAGCAAAAAGAACTGTTTTATACAGCTAAAAATAGCTGGACACGGAAGCTAATCCCATAAAGTTTACAAATGTCCACATTCATTTTTATAGGAAAAAAAAGGTGGATAGGTATATTAATATGCAAAGTTAAATATCCAGTATTGACTGATAAATTATTAAAATCACTAACATTACTCGATAACCAATACGGTACTAATGTTTTTTTTCATTTTCTTTTTACCTGCATTACTCTTAACACCATTGACCAATCCTCTTCCTGGGTTGTAGATGTCTCCCCTGGATCCCTGTGTCTCAGACAATTTGGACAAACGAAAAGTCTTCTCTGAATCTTTTCTTTTAAGATCATGAGGTGAGGAGTCTTTTGAAGTCTGCTTAACTGGGGTGGTAGATCTTCTGCTTTTTGCATCTCCTTTACGTGCCGGCGATGCAGACTTTCCTAGTGTCTTCCTCAAGCCTCTATTTGTTTTTAGGTCTTTCTTCATTGGTCGTTCAGTGTGTGTCTGGCCATTAAGAAGGGCCTCCGGGTCCACCATGCACACATCAGGGTGTGGAGGGTGAGGAAGAGGGTCTTTCATTGGAATGGGTGGAGGATCGTGACTCCTTGGGGAGGAGGAATGATGACTTCCTCCGCTGCCGCCAGCTGCAGACATTTTGTCCACAGGTAGATGTTCTGCATCTTCATCAGAATCAAGGTTCCCTTCTGCTGTAATTGAAGGACATTCCTCAGTCTCTGGAGGAACATCTGAGTCAGACTGAGATGGTAGTGACTCGCTCAAAGATGTAGGAGGAGTTTCCTCACCTGCTAGCATTATGCCATGCCCAGTTGATGTACCACTCGGGATGCCGTGCGATCCCTCCTTACCATCTTCATGACGACTGTGAGGATGACGATGCTGCTGCTTGTGAGATCTCCTTTTGACAGAGTGCTGCTCACGCTCATCACCATCATCATCCCTTGAATGATCGCTTCTAGCATCTTCCTCTCCCTCCTCACTTGATAGTTCTTGTGGGCTTGGATTAATGAAGGATGGAGAGATATCTCCTTTGCGGTGTTTAAAGAGCGAAGGTGAATGTGAGGACATGGCCTCCATGCTAAGATCAGAGGGACGAGTGAATTCCTCATCTGACTTTTTGGAGACCTCAGGACAACAAGCATGTGCTCCTGATAGTGGAGTTGGTGGGCGTTCTTTTGAATCATACTTCACATCCTCCTCTTCATCCCCCTTTGCCTCTTTTAATATCCTCATCTTCTCCATAGCCAGGTGGAGCCTTTAGGCAGACAATCTCTTCATGCTGCATTGTGGACTCAAAGGCACTATACTGGCTGGACTCAAGTGTATCTGTTTTTTTGCTGTCTTTTTCCATCATCTTTTCTTCTGTTTGCTCTTTATTCTCTTCCTTTTTTTCTTTACATTCCTTTTCTACAGTTGTTTCAATTTGTTCTACCTCTTTCTTTACTTTTGTCTGCTCCAGTTTTCCTTCACTATCACTCTGCTGCTCTGACTTCTTGCCATCATCTAGGCTCTCTCCCATTTTTTCTGACTTCACTTCAACCATCTTTTCAGGTTGTATCTGTTCTTCCTCCATTGCTTTATGTTTTACTTCTCCTTTCCCATCTGTCTCATGCTCCTCTTCGTATTCCATTTTGCTAACTTTTACTACTTTCATTTCAACCCCCTCCTGTACTTTTTCAGGCAAGTCTTTAATTTCCACAGACTTCTCTGCCCCTTCTTGCTTGATGCTTTGTTCACTTTGTGTGTTAGTACTGAGAGGCCAACATGTTGTGACTGGCTCCTTCTGAGAACTTGTCATTTCTGTTGGTCCATCTGTGGTTTGTATATCAAATGAATGTAATGTGGTTGAGGGTTTTGCATCAGCATGTGGCTCTGGCAAAGATTCTGTACTTAATTTTTCAGTAGCTGGAGATCTTTCACATTCAATTCTACACGGCAAGGTTCCTTCCTCAAAATTGCTTTTGTCCTCAGGCTCATCATCAGAGGATTTCTCCTGCGACTGTTTGTCTGTAGAGTCAGCCTTCTCCAAAGGTGCAATGTCAAACTTAAGAGATGTCACAGATGCCACCTCAGTTGGGTGAGATGCATGCTCAGAAGATGCTGATTCAGGTGACTTTGAGGAATGTGGCTCTACTATATGTTTTTGAAGAGAGACTTGATCTCTTTCAGATTTAATGCTCGACATCTCCTCCTCTGACTTTTCCTCTGCTGATGAAGTTTGATCTTGAAGAAACGATTTGGATTCCTCCAAGGGACTGAGAGGAGAAAACCTGGCAAGACTAGATATTGATTCAGCTGTAGTTGTAGCAGGTGTCATTCGGTCTGTGACTTCCATGTATTCATCTTTTTTTAAATATGGTAAATCCATAATGGGCGACTCTTCCTCTTTTAGCGATGAGTACTCATATGATATACTGTCTCCATCTGATCGTAATTGGACACTAGGAATATTAACCAATGTTTCTAGGCCTTCTCCAAGGTGTTGACCAGTTGAATATGAGGCAGATGTTGAGGAAGAGTAACTAAAGGATGAAGATGATGAGTAAGTTGCATCAGACATGGCTGATTGAGCAACAGCTTGGGTTTCAGTCAATTCAGGCTTTTTATCAGATGTTTTCTGTGGTTCATGTTTGTCATCGCTGAGTTTTGGTATGTCATATTTGACTGAACAAGTATCTTTTTTCTTGGACTGTTCATCCTCCTTGCTGATTACATCCATGTGCTCTGCAAGTACTGATAAAGGCTCTGTTATGGGGGACTTTTTTGTGGATGAATCAACAGCTGTATCTGTCTGTAGATCTTCTGCAGATGCACCAGATGCTAAGGAACCAACAGTATCTTCTTGTTTTGTTTCAAGTGGTTTAGATGTAGTCATGGTATCAAATTCTACTTTGGTCTCTTTTTCAGACATTTCTCTGGCACCCTTTTCAATATCCAAGTCACTTGCATCTTCCTCTTCCTCCTCATCATAATCATCCTCTTCTTCTGCAAATATTTTTTGGCTTCTGACCAAGCCTTCCTCTGTCTCTGCACTCACAAGCAGTGACTTGCTGGAAAGAGTATCTGTTTTTCCAGAGCACTCAAGGGCAAGAACGTTGTCATCGACTTTCATGGACTGCCCTGAAGAACCAGGATCGGCGGTGCTGGGATCTTCAGGTGATAACCTGGCAGGAAGCATGTCCTTTTCAGGTGGTGAGTATCGACCAGAAGAAAACGGGTCACTTTGGCTTTCAGCTGAATCCAGTTTGTTTTTATCTATGTTACCTTCACATGAAATTGGACTATCCATTTTTCTCTCATCAGAAGCAGATGTTGACGAAGTTGTTAGACTCTGAAGACTTTTATCTTGTGATGATGTAAGAAGCCCTTGTATATGGGAGGCTTCAGTCACATGGGTTTTGGTCTTGTCTAGGTCCTCTGAATGAGGCATTGCCGATGTTTCTTCTGTTTTATGGTCTTTCTCTAGCGTATCAGGTTTTGAAAGACTGGAAGCAGATGTACATGGCTCTTTTTCTGGCAATTTAACATGACTTCCAGCATCTTTTTCTTGAATAGGAGAATGTCTGTCCTCTTTCTCCTTCTCCTTCTCTTCTCTCTCCAATTTCTCTGATTTGTCTTGCAAATCACTAGAAGCAAAGAAACTTGAACCTGTTGCCGAAATGGCTTTGCTGTCAGATGTAAGACTATTGTCAACAAAAAGATCTGGTCTCTCTTCGCTAACCAGTTCTTCTTCTTGGTATCGCTCCTTATTGTCTTGCTCTGAGTAGGCACTGTGGCTGCTGTGAATACTTGGTAAGGTCTGGTAATCAACCTTGCTGAAGGACACTGGCTCTTCATCACTTTGTTCCTCTACTGAACAAGCAGCTCCAAGCAAAGTGGCTTGACTTGTTTTTCTGTTGTCATCTAAATCTCTATCCAGACTCGGGTACTGTTCCACTTCCTCTCTTCCTTTCTCAGTGTCTTTTGAAACAGGCTTTTCATATGGCTCATATTTAGAAGCTTCATAATTTTCTTTTTCCACTTCATAAGTCATCTTGTCATCAGATTTCATTTTTTCACTATCAGACTTTTCAGCACATTTCTCATCAGCACTGCCAGTCTTTTGAAAATCAGAAAGTGACTCTAACCCTGGAGAGGCAATCTCACGTTCTCCTTCCCTTTCCCTCTCAGCCTCCTTCTCAGGTTTTACAGATTCCTTTGAAGGGAGCAATATTTCATGTTGGTCATCCTCAACACTTGCCTGTCTATCAGAGCTGGGCAGTGTAATACTTGTTGGTTTGCTCTCAGTTAGAGTCTCTGGGACAGCTTTAATACTTGTATCTGTAGTAGAAGGTGTAAGTGATGTGGTATCAAACTTACACTCCTTCTCTGGTTCAGGTGATGTTACACTGGAATGCCTAGTCAAATCTATATCTTCTGAATGGGCCACAATTTCCTCTTTTTTCATACTTGTCTCAGGTGGTTGTGGAGAACTGCTTGCCCTTGGTTCTTCATACTTCCAAGGTTCCACTGATAATGGTCTTGAACCAGCCCCTCCCATACAAACAGCATCTCCTTCATCTTCCTCGGTACTTTCATCTTCATCTGAAAATTTTGTTGGAAACGTAGTTTCAAATGTTGACTTGGTGTCTTTTGTTTTCTCCACAGTCGAGGCTTCTTCAATGAATTTTTCTTTATAATCTAAATTTAATTTGAAGCCAATGTCTGACGATGGAAACGTGTCTGTTTCATGTAATGATGTGTCTTGTTTGATATCTCCTTTAGTTTCAACTTTCAATTCCACTTTTTCTTTACAACTGAGATCTGAGGTCTCAAGTATTTTTTCTGAAGATTCTATCAAAGATTTTGGTTTAGCTCCCAAGTCCATTTTGTGGTCTAATTCATCTGACACCAGTTTTGATGCATCTTCTTTTGTTAATTTCTCCTCAGACTCTTTGCTTATTTTCAAATCAGCTGTTTCATCTTCTGCAATAGGAAGATCTGTTTTCTTTAGTGTGTCTAAAGTATCTTGTTCTGATTTTGAATCCACAGTTTTTGATTCTGTTGGAATCTGTTCTGGCTTTTCTTCCACAGTTAGTTCTTGTTTTGTGGCAGTTGGTGCAATGCTTAGTTGAGGTTCTTCAGTTTTAATCTCTTCAGCGTGTTTTTCTTCATAGTGTTGGTCATTTTTAGCAGCAGCACTATCAGATACTGATTGATCTGTAGATATCTGAAGTTGAGCATCCACCACACACTTATCTTTAGGTTCGTGTGCTTTTGAGGGAATGTCTTCAATCTTAACTGGCTGTTCAGATTTGACAAATATGCCTTTGCTTATTTCATCCTCTTTAGCTTGCACATCTTCTTTCTCTGGTGTTGTTATCTGGGGTCCACTCTTCACTTCAGAATCTAAATCAGATTTAGACATAGTATGTGGATCTCTTTTTTCATAAGTCTGATACTCTGTAGACTCTTCATCTGATTTGCTAGTTAGCTTCACAAACTCTTTGTTTTTCTGGTCCTGATCAGCTTTAGAGAACAAATCTAATTTCTCAGATTCAGACAACAAAACCTGACCATGGCTCAATTCTGGTTGTTCGTCTTTAGGTTCCTGGTCTAATGTTGGTAAGGAATCCATTTTGGAAATGGAAATTTGTGTTTTGGATTTAGCATCCTCTACAGTTTCCATATCTTGACTAGTTTCATCTGTGTCCTGTGAAATTATGGAATGGGTTATTTGAGGCTCTTCTTTGTGTAATACATCTGCTTTTTGTAAATGTTGTGTGGTTTGAGTTTCTTCCAATAACTTCTCCTTTAAGTCTTCATCTTGTTTACTAGTAATTTCAGTCTTACTTGGAGTTGTCTCTAATATATGAGGTTTCATCTCTTGTGCTGAAATCCCTTTAGATTCTTGATCTTCTTTAGGAGACATATCCTTTTCTATAATGGACACGTCTACATGCATCTCTGTAGATTGAACATCTGGTTGTGAAAGGGAAATTTGCTCTGGTATCACAGATTTGACTTTCTCTATATTTGTATCCCTAGAGTCTTCATGTTCTTTGTCAGCTGAAATCATTTTCTCATTTGTCATTCCAGCCACACTTTTACTTTCTATCTTTTCCTCAGCTTTCAGTGTAACATCTGTTTTTCCATTTAACTCTTGTATTTGAGATTTGAGGCCATCTGTGTCTTCTTTAAATGGGCTTATACAGACATATGAATCAGTTTCCTCCAAAGCCACCTGTTCAGGTGTAATATCAGTTGATTCCGATTTCTGTTCAGATGTTTTTTCCGGTTTCGTTTTTACATCTGTCTCTACAGTGTCCTGTGTCTCCATATACGCTTTGGCTACTTCATGAGATGTTGATATTTCTGTTGTGATATCTAGGCTTTCTATGGACTGACAAGATATATCAGTGAGATCTTTCTCTTTGGGTTCCTTGTCCAATTTAGAAAATATTTTGTCTTTCTCTGACTGAATTTCTTCTTTTTCTTTCTCCTGTTTTTCTATTTCAGAACTTTCCAGAACTGCTGGAAAACTCTTTTCTTGAAACTCTTCTACATTTGCATTTTTCTTATCAAAATCCTCTTTAGAGGGTGATGCCTTTTCTGGTTTTGATATTACATCACCTTTATCTGTAACCTCAGCATGCTTTAATAATTGGTCTTCCTCCTTGTGTTTCCCTTCAGTATCATCTCTCTCACCCTCCTTGTCTTTCTCCTTTATCTCTTCTTTGTCTGTAGACGATTTTAAATCACAAGTTTCTTCAACGGCATGATCATCAGATAATTTGGTATCTTTATCCTCAAGAACTACATCCTTGCTGCTCTCTTTTAAGTCCTCTTCATCTTCACCCTTCTTTTCAACACCTGGATCAGGCATTAACTTTGTATCACTTAATTCTTTTGATGGTAGAACTGGTAGACTTTCTTTTTTAGCTGCTAAATCATCAATGAGTGGGGATGATGCAGCGGTTGCTTCCTGGATTCTCTCCTTTACTTCCTCCTCTGCTTGAGGTATTTCTTTCTCATCTAAAATACCAGTTTTTTGTTTTACACTATCTTTTTCAGTTTCAATTTCAGTGGAGCTAATTGGCACTCCTGGTTCTTGATGAGTTTCTTTAAGGAGAATTGTATCCTTTCCTTCCACAGGTGACATTCTGAGGGGAGAGTGAGATGCACTAGGTGGTCCAGAATGTGTAGGGGAAGCCATTTTTACTGTGCTGTCATCAGGGCTAATGCATCGGTCTTCCACATCTGGAAAAACACTAGCTTCAGTAACGGGAAGCTTAGAAACACTGTGCGATGGGGAAGAAAATATTGTTTGTACTTCAAAAGATGAGTCCTCCCTAGAAGGTGATACTAATGCCTTCTCCACCTCAGGTGGTGAGGATTTTTCATCAGATGAAGTATCAGGAACTAAAGGCACAGGACTTTTGGGTTTGTCCATTTCTTTCTCCTTGTGTTCAAGTTTATCAGGTGAGGCATATGCTTCTTGTAACTTTCCAAGTGAAATGTCAACATTTGGTGTTTGATCCTCATAGTCATCCTCCTCTTCATCACCGTAATGGACAGCCATCTCAATTCCCTCAGTTTTGCCTTCTAAGGGAAGTGGTGGAGATTCCTCAGAGGGAGATGACTTGAAACACTTGTCTTCCTCAATGGAGGATGTTGGTGAGATGGTTCCAGCTGAATGTAGGTAGTCTTTTCCTTGGGTAGCCTCAGTCTGGGTAACTGGTTGAACAGTATCCAAGACAAGGGAACTTTTACCAGTGTCCTCAGTCTGAGGTGCTGTGACAGATGCCACTGAATGATCTTCTGCAACTGAAGTTGGTAAAGAAGACAGTTTGTCATACTCCGTTATAGACGTTGCTGAAGAAACATGTTCTTCTTCAGCTAGTGGTGCTGCAAGTATGCTGGTGTAGATGGAAATAGGTGGCTCCTGTGCTCCAATCAATACTTTGCCTGTTCCATTTCCCATTGCAGCAGCTTGCATTTCTCTCATTCCATGGATGGCATCAAAGGAACCAGGTTGGTCTGGGACGGAAACATCATAGCTACCAACCTCATATTGAAGGTGTGGTATCCTGTCTTCTGCTTCTTCATGGATCTCCTCATCTGAGATGGTCTGTTCAGTCTCAGAGTAACCAGGGATAGTTTCATCCTGAATGTATGATAAGTTTTCTGCTGCTGCAGCTCCTTGGGCTGTAGAGGTAATGCCAGCTGTAACACCTCCAACATTTGATAAGTATGCATCCTCTTCTTCCTTGACTTTCTCAGCAGAGAAATCCTTTATTTCTTCATCTGCAATGGCATCCAAATCCTCTGCCTCCTCTAGCTCAGCTTTTTCAATCACATCCTCTTCTTCAAACTGTTCTTCTTCAGCTTCAGTCTTTCTTTCCTCCACTTGTTTTTGCTTCTCCATTTCCTCAACTTCATGTTTTCTGTCCACGCTCTCTAAATCTTTGGTTTCCTTTGTTGCCCCTTCTTCCTCTTCATCTCCTATTCCCATGTCTTCCTCCTCCTCCTCCTCCTCCTCCTCTGTCTTCTTCTTAATAGGCTGTATCTCAGCCTCCTCCTCATCTTCATCTTCAATTGCAGCACCCTCATCCTCAAATTTCTCCAATTCTGATGTTTGGGTCTCATCCGGTTGTTCTTTCACTTCTGCTGATGGCACTTCTTGGGTTTCTGCTGATGGTGCTGCTTCTTTCTCTGTAGTTTTTCGTTCCACAATATCGGTTTCTGTAACATGACCTTGCTCTTGCTCCTGTGCAGCATTTGAAGTTTCATTGTCTCTTTCAGTTGGTAAATCAGAGACAGTAAGGACACTTTTAGGAGCTTCAGACAGATCTGTAGTTTCAGTAGGCCTCATTTCATCAAAGTCTTTTGTTAAATCCTCTGTAGTAGATGGAGCAGATATTACCTCTCCTATCCCTTTTTCTGGTTTCTCAGGCTCAGTCTTCTCAGCCACTGGTCTAGCCACAATCTCTGCACTCTCTACCTTGGCAGTTGTAGGTTTGCTCTTTATTGTTTTGGGTTTCCCTTGGGTTTTAGCCTTGTGAAGAGTCTTTCTGACCTCTGGTGTAAAAGGTTTCAGGTCAGGTTTAGTTATTTTTCTCAGTTCAGGTTTTGAAGGATCCTTGGTTTTAAACTTTTTCTCATCTTTTTTCACAGAATCATCTTTTTTAATTTCCCGTTTTTCTTTTTTAACTTCCCTCTTTTCTTTGTCTTTCTTTTCATCCATTTTAGACAACCTTTCCTTCGGGTGTTTTTTCAATGTTTTCTCCTTTAATAATTTTTTCTTTTCTGTCACATCTGCTTTTGATTTTAGTGGCTTGGTGTGCTTCTTTTCTTCTTTTTTCTCAATCTTGTTCTCATTGACAGAGTCACTCTTTATGTCGACAATGGATACATCCTCCTGCTCTTCGGTTTCTTTCTTAAAAGGCTTAGCTGGTGCTTGGGTCTTGGGAGATGACTTGAGACTTTCTTTGCTGTCAGTTCTTTGCTTTAACTTTGTTTGTTTTACAGCTGAAGGTGCAACGCCAGAATTTATGTCTTTTTGGGTGGCTACTGGATACCGCAAGAAATCAAGGTGCTTTAACTTTTCAAGCCCTTCAAGTATTTTGTTCTGTGGTGCATTTCCTGGAAATAAAACTCTGATAATTTTTTCTGTAGGGTTGGCAGGGAGCCATACAACGAGAGCAGTAATAGATGTCAAATACGGTACAGATATTTCTCCCTCTTTTCCATTGGGAAGCACTATCCCTGTCTTTGCCTTACTGTTTCCTGCCCACTTCTGCATGAGGAACTGCATTTCCTTACTGTCCTTCACAGGGTTCAGGACAAACATGTCTAACCTCCCCACACCCATTTTGTGAAAAAGAGTGATGGGCTCGATGGTATTACTAACCACTCGAAAAAGAGGCTCAGGCTTAATTCCTAACTTGTTGAGGTATTGCAATGTAAGAGAGGCTTCCTCAATGCTTCGCTTGACTTTCAAATTTGATTCTGATGTGCGAAGCTTCTCAGGTACATTAAAGAACACAACTCCAAGCTCGGGTGATATCAGGTTTTTCATCCAATCACTATAGGTGGTTGAGCCTTGAGACTGTTCTTCCTCCTGTTCTGCAACCTTCCTTTGAAGGAGTCCATTGATCCCTGGAAGATTATCAGCACCAATATGGGTAAGAAGAATGGAATCAATACGATCTAAATGCCTGACAAGCTTCCAAAAGCATGACCTTCTGTCAGAGCCCCCATCAATCAGAATGTTAAAACCATTGACAGCAAAAAGCGCAGAATCCCCCCGTCCACCAGGAAAGATGTAGCAGCAAGGCTTTGAAAGCTTTAGGAATCCTCCAGAGGTTGGAGGCTCAAGAAGGTCAAATGGGGATGGTACATCCACAGTCTCAGATATGTATTCGGTAAACTCAGTGACCCCCTCCATCTTAGGGAGTATGGGCTCTGGATTAAGCCTATAATTCAGCAACTCCCTAATGCGTTGCTGTTGCCCCACAGAGCTCCAGCCTGCCTCACCACGGCAAGACACTGTCAGTGATGCCCGCTGTCCAGAGCTGGCTTTAACCAGCAAATTACTGACCTAAGTCAGAAAAAACAAGTCCACAATTAGTCACAATATATACTGTTTATATATATATATATATATATATATATATATATATATATATATATATATATATATATATTTTTTATATATTTCATATCAGTGTAAATACAATATTATCTAAGCTTACCCCAGGATCAGCAAACACACGTGAGAAGGTTTGATGACTGAACACTCCAGTTTGCAGAACCAGGTCACCTTGGTCAGAACTCTGCCCACTCAGGACCAGCAGCTTGTGCACAGCTGGGTCAGATATAAGACAATGGATCTAGGACATGACAAGAGACAAAGAGGGCATTTAAAAACACATTAGTCTATTACAGTTAGTCTGTTTGCAGCAAGGTTGTACTTCAACAAGGTTATTCAGTCTAATATCAAATCTATAATGTATCTTCATTAAAAACGTATAGCAACTTATCCAAAGACTTTCTTTAAATAACTTACCTCAGAGATAACAGTATCCTCTGATGGGTTTACTAATACAACCGTTTGAAGAACATCACTTTTGTGGTGCAGAGTCCTTTGACCTAGAAGAAATACATATGTTTTTTTTTTGTTGCTATTAAGTTACAAACACTGTATTTTTGTAACTAGACTCATTGAGCCTATTCATGATTTGAAAATCTCATCTAAAACAGATGCAGCATGGAGATACACAATAGTTAAAGGTCATCCTGTAAAGAAAGAAACTCTCATACAAAAAGCAAAAGAAATGAGCGACTGAGGCTTAAACATTAGAAAGGCTGTAAACAGTAATCTACAAATCCCTTAAGAGTAATGACTGTGATTTCTATTGGCTTTTAAAAAACTTGCAGTAATACTTAAGCTACAGTAAGCTACATTCAAGCAAAACTACTAACTACGATAAAGGTACTTTAGAGTGCAATTTATTTTAAATATATAACTATAATGAGATATAAAATGTAATGATTATGATTTAATCAGAGCTGTATTTTCTATCATTTACTAAACAAATTGATGAATAAATCACTTTAAGATGAACCGATTCAGTAAAATAATTCACAATTTTTTACAATAAACCAGGCGTTATGCCAGAAGGTTGTTTAGGATGAAATGATTCAGTAAAATAAATCAGGCTTTCCCATGACTGCATTTGAGAAAGAACTCACTTAGCAATAAATATGCATGTGCAATTCAATATGACGAATGGAAATAGCTTTACTAGAAAAGGTTTGCTACTTTACTTAAAAAGTTTAGCAACTGACTTTAAAAGTTGCTCCCCTAAACTGTGCCAGTAACTCAGGAATAGGGTGAACGGCTAAATCATAATTCACTGAAATGCACAACAAAGTAGCCAGAGCTTAATCCTTTAAAGCACGTTCCTTAACAACATTGTATTGATTTGTTCATTTGAAAGTCAAACATAGCAGTCATATGATTGATTAATGTTAATCAAAAATGAACGTCCCTGCAGGAGTAAAACTGACAGGCATACTGTATCTATCACTCACATCAATATTCACTCATTTAGAAAAAGGACTCCCAAGATGTACAGAGCAGCATATCCACAACTAAATGACAACCTTAGTGCAATTTATTTCAAGGACAGTCTTGCAAGAATCCTGTTAATGAGACATCATGGGCATCTGGATTAAAGTCATAAGTAAAGGGTTTAGGGTTTTAAGTGTAAATTACGATAAGAGGATATCTATGCAAAGCTAATAAGGAAAATCACATGACACAAATGCAACAAAAGTCTACATCATCTCAAAAGTCCAGTCCAAACATATTTATCCCGTTTTCAGTTGTATAAAGAGTGTTATAAGAACAGGGTGTGTTGAGGAATTAGTGGGATAATCAAAGAGCTGCTGAACGCAGCACGGCTGGGGTTTGGACCAAGCTGGCCTAAGCCCAGCCTTACTTCCATGAGCCAGATGGTATGAGAAGGAAGTACAGAAGTGAAAGTACAACATATGTGACGACTGGTGAGACAGATTTCACCAGGACACACTGAATGCAAATAATACGAGCTGCCACAGAAACTAGTAGCTCCGACCCTGCTGCCCTTCGTAAAGTGACAAAGTACAAAGAAACGAGGGAGCTATGAAAGTCTCAGGCACTGCAGTTGCTCTGCCTTAGGCAGAATGCCCAGAGCTACATGGGTCTATTGGCCTTGTAATGAATGCATTGTGTGCTCTTTGTTGTTGTCTGATGAAAAGGATTTAACAAATGTAGGTGATAAACAATCTGGGGATAAAATATAATTTACAATTTCACAGAACAGCTGGCAGCTATGGGTGTGCGATATGTGCAAAAAAGTATCTCTATTTTCAAGGATTTTATCAATACCAATATTTTGCTGAGTGTATTATTGTGCTGGTAGTCTTAAGGACTACAGTGGAGAGTTGATTTTGTTATTTTTCATATTCTGTGTGGTTCACAGCAGAGATAGAAATTAATTTATTTTTACATTTATGGTAATTTTTAATTTTCCTATTTTTGTTTATGTTTGTTCTACATTTATGGTAATTTTTACAACCATCACACAGGTCACACAGATTTAATCATGGGTGCATAAGCCATTAAAATGTTTGCAATTTCGGGATTTGAACAGGAATGTTTGGCAGGACCTACCAAAGGGTTCATTACTTTTGAAAAATAGTCAATTAGGCTTTAGTTAAATTATATCCATGAAACATGATTTGCTACTTACATATGGCATTGGGGGGTGGGACATTTTCATTCTAGAGAGTATCTGATTGGGCATGCAGGATGGAAAAAGTCTGGAAAAGAACGACTGTACATTTTCAATGTTTATACCTACAAAAAAGTGAAATTTGTCAACAATTGGAAATACATTAGCATACTGATGATCTCAAATGGACTTAAAAACCACAAAACTGCTTTGCCGTTTTAAATAAACAGATGGTTTTGCAGAACGTTGTGTTCAGCCAGCTTCCATTTTCCACTACTCCCTTTGGCACTTTTCCACAGTCACTAAAGAATGGGAAAGAATGTAGCATTGTAACAGTAGTCCAAAAGTCCAAGGTATCCAGTGAAGCAACTTCATAACTGCTGATTACTGACTTAAATTTCATAGGTCTCAGTGTAGAGATCCAGTCCTACCTCACCTGACCTGCTTGATATAAATATCTGCTCATGAACTCTAAAAATGAGAGCACTCCGTTAAAATAAGCTCAAACAGTGCTATGGTAGAAGACAGACCAAGCATCCACGCTGCTCCAGATATTTTGCTCTAGATATGGTCACCCAAGAGATTGAGGCCCGTGGAAGTTTGGGAACAGAATCGCCTCATCCGAGCATCTAAAACAGTCACTCATACCACAGTCTGGTGCACTTTTGGGAGCAAATAACCTTGTGAACAGCACGTCTTGCTGTGCAACACTAAATCTGTTTGTCCCAGTGGAACAAGCCATTTAATTCCCATTTCATGTACAGCTGACACAGAGGTTGTGCAGTGGCCTTTCTTTTTATTTAAAATGCAAAATGAACTTTCATTAAACATAAAGCACCACAGGTGTTTGTTATCTAACTACTGTAGCTAACTAGCTTTTCAGAACGGAGGGAATTAATGTTTCTTTTGAGGGACTTATTGTAATCCAATAAATGTGTCATCAATCCAGTCTTAGTCCAGTCCTCTGGTTGAGAGAAGTGTAATGGGAAACTTAACACCTCTAGGCACCATCATTCCTGCAGATGAGCAATTTCTGCAGCTGTATGTGGTTTAAGTGCTCTATACGGCCCTAAAACGAGACTAACACAAGCTGGCCAGTATTTCTTCGGACTTTGAGGCTCCCTGTTGCATCTACACAAGAAGCGAATGCCCTAGTTTCTTCTGGTAATCCTAGTCCTGTGATTTGGCAATGCCAAACGATTCTGCTGTTAAGCATATTAAAGCCTCTTTTATCACGGATGTGTCACTGAATCTCAGACAGCCACCTGGGTAAAGGGTGTGGCAGCGACACAGTGACCCAGCAGGAGGGCATGTTGTGCTTTTTTGCCTCTTTTGCATGGACCGTTTCAGATTTCAGTTATTATACTGGCAATACTGGTTCACAGAAATCAAAAATAGTAATGTCTAATAACTTGCACAACTAGTCTATGAATGGATAAAAGACATAAATGAAGCTGCATATGCAATCAAATTAGACAAATAAAATATGAACTAGGTATTTATACATATAAAATTGGGGATATCAGTTAAAACCAAAACCAAATTTTATTTCATATTTTAACAGTAAACAAGCAATTTACATTGGAATTCAAAAGTTTAGGGTCAGTATCATTTTTTTAATGTTAATAAATGTAAAGTTTCTGATGCTCACCATGTCTGCATTTTTTTATTACAAACACAGTAAAGATAAATATTGTGAATTATTCAAATTCTCTTTTTAAATGGATTTTAAAATGTAATGAGTTATTTTCTGAATTTTCAGTCTTCATTATCCTTCAGAAATCATTCTAATATGTTGATATTATGCTTAAGAAAGATGTGACGCCTAATGTTTTTGTGGAAACCATTTTCAGGATTCATTGATAGACAAAGTTCAAAAGAACAGCTTTTATTAAATATAAATCTTTCATTAACAATATAAGTCACTACACATTGTTGTATTATCATTGCTGAATAAAAGATTAGCACTTTATTTCGATAATCCACTTTAAAAATTCTACTAACAGTAAGTAACTTTGCAACTACATGTCAACTGGCAGTCATTACAGTATTAGTACACTGTATGCTTAATATCTTCTAACACTTTCTTTTGAAGGGACCACAACATACAACATACTGACTATCAGAAACTTTGCAAATATATGTCAGCTTATTCTACTAACGCTAAATTTACCCTAAATGTCTGCTCTGAGAGTTCGTAGACATATAGTTGCAAATTAATGAGAATTAGTTAACATGTAGTAATAAAGTTACTTATAGTTAATAGAATGTCTAACGTGGACTATCAAAATAAACTGTAACCAATAAAAGTAGTAATTTATATATTTTTTAAAAATCACAAAAATTTTGAACAGTAGTTGGAATCCCAAAAGCAATCCTATATCTTACTAAACAGTACTGAAAAAAAAATTCTGAAAAAAAATGTGCCTTCAGTATTTTTTATTATTTTTGCACAAATTAAGTATACTATTTGAATTTTTGAATTGTGGAAAGAGCAAGATGTGGGCTAAAGAGTAAGCTTTAAAGCAAGAAAACGAGTACGAGAACATTTTTGGTGCCATACCACTGTTTCCTCGGGGGTTCAGAAAACTCCAACCTAAACCTGAGCCAACTATGAGATCATGCCACCACACAGCCCGTTCATTAGCATTTGAAGCCACATCTTTGTGGTCCTGAATAAGGGCTGGATGTTTCTCCAACTCTGACGAGACTCCACAACACTGCAGAATTTCACAACAATGTGCTGCTGCTACAAAGACTTCTAATATGGCCACATATATTTGCCGTTTGAATTGGCCGGATCTAAAGAATAACAAATAAACTAGAAGCTTGATAAGTGCATTTTTTAATCTTGATAACTGTGCAAAGATAATGCATACCTTCCCAGCACAATAGTGGGCAGGCAGTTCAAATAAAAGAAATGTCATGAGTACATACCAACTGATGGAAAAAATACACATGCTGAGATGTTAATAACAGGTTTTAACTGCAATATAGAGGAGTACTTATGAAAGCAGGTAGAAAAGAGTATAAATAGCGGACACTTTCTGATCTAAGAGAGGACATGGGTCGGTTCTATGAGTCAGCATCTGCTCTGAAATGTCAATGTTTCCACAGTCCCTTAACCAGATGATTTACAGACAGCTTATGATTTTGAAAACATATGCATCTAATCATAACGTTTAGATCTAGAAGTGTTCATGTTGTCATCTTGCCTATCAAAAGTAAATATGGAAGAACATTCACAGCGTGACCTGTTTAATGCATAATTCATTTAACATTAGAATAAGATATTTAAATGACTATTAACACATGAAAGTACTTAAGGCTTGTCAAAGTTACATGTCCAGAGCCAGATAACTGTATGCCGTATTAAGCCTATCATAAATCCTTTCTTTCTAAATATTATTCAGCCTTTTTTTTCCTAAATGTAACATTGTGGACTTGTTACTGCAAATGCCACTTTTTATAATAATTGCTACAGACATTGTCCATGCCGTACCACTTTTTGGTTTTTGGTTTTTATTTTAACAGTAACTCAAGCTAGCTAATTCTCGCTACCTTGCGACTGACCACAGTGTCACTGACTACAAAACAACCACAGAAATAAAACTGAACAAAAAATTAGCACATAATGAACTGTTCGGGAAAAACATGCAAACAATAAGATACATCAAGAAAACTTTAAATTGTGACATGTTAGGTCGAACTGAGATTAATAATAATAATATTTTAAATAACATTACCTTTTATTGCAATTTTTTGCCTTTTTACTATGTAGATTTGTGCAATCTACCTATATATATATATATATATATATATATATATATATATATATATATATATATACAACATTTTTTATTGACCATTTATTTGGTCAGCAGCATAAATCCAGTCCTGATATCTGTGTTTATTTTATTTTACGCATTATTTTTTGTTACCATATTGAGTGGCAATGACTAATAGATTAAATATGTATTATTGAACTCAATCTTACATTTAACACATAGATTACAGAGCTATCATTCCAGATTCCCAATATCCAGTCCTGCTGCAGTAACATTTCACACAAAGAACCATACCAAAGAAACAACGTTTAACGCAGATTGCATCTCCTAAGGCAATCCGTATGATTAACAAACAATGAGGTAAAAGATCTTAAACCAGAACAAGCTACATTTTACAGAGGCCAATCTAGACCAAAGTGATTCAACAGCAGTGGAGGAATTCTCAGTGCAGCACTACAAAGGAAAGAGAGGGTGATCCTCCCACACTAAATTTGCAAGCTCCCAGGAATGATGGCCGTTTGAGCACTCACCCACATACCCAACAACACAAATGGCCTTCAGAATAATAGACTGAAAAAAGTCACCAAAGGGTGAGCTTGGAGCAAATGTGAGAGCATGACATCATATCCCCTCACTACGACCGTGAGCGGTTCACACACCGAGAGCGTGTGACATCACATCTCATTTTCGACACATTTAACTCGAACAAATCTGCGCTTCCATGAAGGCCAATCAAATTGTCCTTATATTGAAAGCTGCTTTAGTACAAACTTAATGAGCAGTTGCCACAAACCGTTATATAGAGTTCTACCAGTATACATTTTAATTAAATGAGCTGACTCAGTAAACAAGTAAATTACTATTTAACGGTTTGTTTTGACCACAGCAAAGCAATCATTTTGGTCAAATGACAGACAAAACTGCACGCCAGTCTAAGAGATTCATTTGTAATTAAAAGTGCTAGAATCCACAGTCGGGCACCTGCCACTTAAGTTCGGTCCCTTTCCACTGAGTAATCCACCAATCAGAGGTTGTTTGTCTCAAACGACTGTTCCTAAATCCGGAAGGATTATCCAATAAGTCCAAAGTTGAGTTGCTAAATATTTTCTATGTTAGACCACACATTTATGTCTTCCATGGAAACCGTAGGACTAAAATGGCTGTTCCTTTCTCAGCATTTTCCAATGTCAAACGGAACTAAGCATGAGTCACTTTGATAAAGCCCAATCGCCCTTGTCTTTAATGTCTTCAATGGCCCATTTTTACTCTGTGGCAGATGGACGTGCCCTTCAGTGTCTTAACATTGAGCCTTGCGTCAATGATATCATAAAAGCTTAATAAAGAATCTCTCTAAATCCTATAACAGTGCACACAAAACAAGGGCAATTAAATAAAAAGAACATTATAATAAAGACACTCAAAGTAAAGCAGGTCCACTAAACATTCTGCACCTCTACCATGCATTGCTTTAGGCTAGTACCAGTACCAATGGGACAATGACTCAGCAGCTAATGCTGTCAGTGGGTGTTTCTCTATGTAAAAATCCCACCCAGACAGTTGCATCAGAAAAGAGAACCAAGGAACATCTGAATCATTTTAGCACAAAGATGACAAACAAATTTACTTAAAATAGTCTCCAGTGTCTTCTCTAAAGTGAACAACACCATCATTTGGTCTCATTTGGTTCATTGATGTTTTTGTACTACTATGATATGATATGCGAGTTCAAAGTGAAACAGTTGAACTTTACAACGTCAGCTGTGCCGAATGAAGCAAAAGAGTCGTTCGGTGGCTTTAATTGGCCTCCACGATAATATTCAAACACGGAGCGAGTCATCCATCTAGTCATTGTTTTTCGTGAATGGTCCTGAAGTGGCCAGATGCACAAACGTATTGTAAACAAAAAGAGAGAGAAGGGGGAAAGAGAGTCACAGACAGCAACGCTGAGTCACTGAGCAACAAACGAATCAGTGGCTGTCAAAACCTTCTGATGAGCTAGACAGCATTTTGGGGAATCTTAACCGATTGCTATGTTTATAAATGTATTACTAAGAGTAAGTAATTAGAGTAAATAATAGCCTGAACTCAATGGAATTACTGTTTTAAAATAATATATAATAAAAAAAATTGGTAGAGATGACCGTTGAAACTGCTTACTCATGAAGCATTATAAGTTTCGTGGAATGCTGTCGAGGAAGGCATCTTACTAGATTTTGAAACAGAGCCAATATTTTGGTTGGAATTTTATTGCAGGATGAATGACTCTTTTGAGGCGTTTCTTTTTAGTCAATCAAAACATGCAGCATGACCAGTGCAGTCCAATTTCTGAACAGATGTGTGAACAGTGTAGAATAAGATACCAGAACAAGTCTTTTTAGTCTTTTTTTATAAAAAAAAAACACAAAAAAACACCCGAATGCCTCTTTTTACTGAATCAAAGCATAGGAAAGTCCTTATGAGCTGGCTCTGTGAAGTAAATCAAAGACTGTTAAAGTACTTCTTGTGTAAAATTAGTGAACATATAGTGCGACCAGTCTTTTAAACGAATGAACCGTTTGAGAAGGTTCCATAGTGAATCAAAACATACAGCTGTTAATAAACAAATGTACGACGGAGCGGTTGTTGTACTCAAATAACTCGTTAATAAACAGAAAGTTTTAGCTTTAACTAATATCGTCGTGAACTAATGAGTGTACCAGTGTTATGTAATATTTAATAATAAGACTTGAAACAGTGCATTTACTGTCTGTCGCCTAAAGATACGTTTTATTTGAATCTGGGGTATTTTTTGTAATGAACTATTTACGACATTTTTTTTCTTTTTTAATAAGTATTTGAATACAGATATTTTGTTTAATTCATCTAAAGTATTTGTAAAACCTACGTTTCAATATAGGCTACATATCTTTCAAATCTAAAGCGATCTGCAGCAATAATAATCGGATCTCTTTTGTCAACATCTTTCCTCTTTAGAAGTATAAAAAGAATCGTTAATGAACCAGAACAGCTGAAATAATTTCACCAGCTCTAACGTGAACATTTCGGATCATACCTCACAACTTCTGAGCGTAATATATCTCTCCAGACAAAGACGTACACGTTTAGCATCTTAACACAGCCTCCCTGAAATATCTATGTAGAAGTGCGTCATGCAGCAAATAATGGTTGGTTATTTAGCACAAATACTAAAACAAGACCACTTCAAATAGCTTCTGTCAAATGCACGAATTATTTCACAACCTGTGAAATAATAAATAAATAAATAAATAAGCTCAACGTATAAAGTTAGCCCGTCCGCCGTCCATCACCTAAATTAATCCAGTTAGTTTGGATAAAGCACAGTAAGGTGTTGATCGTACACCCTGTCCTCCAGACATTTGTCGCAATCACAGGTAGATTTAAACGACCGTCTGAACGTTCAATTACCCAATTCTTTCGTCGTCATGTATCGCGACCGAAACGTAGGCTATCATAATGCGTATGTCTCGCGCCCCGTAAGCCGCGAGTACGCGGTCAAAGTCATTAATAACGCCGAGATGAAGACAGATACGCGGTCAAACGAGGATACGCACCCTCCGCGACGTCACGGTCTCATAAAGCGAAGTGTCACTGGCTGTTTGCATCGCAACACTCTTTGTCCGGACCACTGCGACACTGCGTAAAAGTCGAGTCGGAGACCGCGTCGCGTGCTAGAACGCCCGTCTCTGTAAGTCCGCGTGACAGAAAGTGATACATACCGTATGCTGAAGCGGGCCACTTTAACTGAGCGTCGTGTGTCTCGCGACTGATGGGTGTTCGGGAGCGCAGTCACTGCTGTGTGAGTGTGTGTGTGAGTGTGTGTGTGTGGAAGGGGCCGGAGAGTGTGTGTGTGTGGGTTGGCAGATTTGGGTTCTCGAGCAGAGCGGGATGGTTGCAGCAACTCTGGCTGCAGCCACCCGCCAATTAAACTACAGATGCAGCTACTGTCTGAAGAAGAGGGGTTAGGCGGGGAGGAGGGGGAGTTAGTGATACTTTCAATGCACCACAAGTAACCCTTTCACGTCTAATATTATATTACATTATATAGGCCTTTGGAATGTTATATGCTGTTTACCCCTATGGGCCCGTTATAAACATCTGCCATCCATTCCCATACTCCGAATATGAACAAGTGAACGATGCGCTGATACAGATGTGTTTTTAGAATACATTTTAATGCAGCTGGTACCTATTAATTCCACCAGGGATGGGTTTTTTTCTATTCAGCTTCATTGCTAAGGTTAGCTGTGGGTCATTTGTGTTGTATTTATTCCTATAATTAGTTTTTTAAGTATTAATTTCTCAATTAAAATCTTACTGCTGCATTGCACCGACCTCCTCAAGCTCTATACAAGCTCTATAGCCCGAAAGCGCTAGATAATGTACATTTCCACCTAGTCATGTGATATAAATATGGTGGCAGTCATTAAGAGACAACCCGCTAAATGTACAATAAGGGACTGTTTACACAGGAAGGTTATCGTTGCTTTTATACGTAAGTGCACAAGATGCACATATTTGACTGCTGCGTTAGTCTTTTAGGGCATGAGAACATTGCATACCAAAATTGCGGCACTAAAATGAAAAGTTTGAGGATGCAGAGACAGCACAAAGAATGGCGTTATTGTTTCCCCCACAACTGCATGTCGTGGAGACGATGTGTGTTTCCACGGTTTTAAGCTAGACTGACATATTTGTGTTTGAAGGTCTCATACACTAAAAGTCAATATGAAATTAAAATGAAGCCTACTCTCGTTCACCAAGCCCTCTTATTTTTAAGCCCTTCCATTACAACCACCTGTTATATAAGATTACTTTCACAATCCAGTCAGTTCTCAATGGATTGAATCAAGTTTTGCCATACATTTTGTTGTCTGTTTCGCCCAGAAATTATAATTTCGTGTTTTTTTTTATAGTTTATTAAAGCCTTACCGAATGAGCGGTTGACTTGAATAAGGTTGCTGGCAGGCACTGCATGGCTTTATGGTATGATAAGAGAATTGAATTTTGGTGCAGTATTTTTTTTTCTGCTGTGCCCATTCTGCCAGACCTGGCAGAATGGGATATATTTTGATATGCTTTCACTGTCAAATCAGCACAGATAATCAGAAAAGGCTCCATTTATGAAGACTGATTTGAATTTAGTCACATCAGCACAGATAATCAGCAAAGGCTCAATTTATGAAGATTCAGTGTCTAATTTCTCTTTCATATTTTTAAATGTGTTTAGATTGTGATTGTGCAATGAATAGAGTAAACAAATGATTTTCTCTCCCTTTTTCCCACTGAGTATTTTATTTGTTCACATAAATTAATGATTAAATGCTGTTGAAATGCCCTGGAAAACTGTCATTATACCAATGCATTTCTCTAATGATTCATTCAGAACAACATACAGATGAAGTTGCTAAAATCAGTGCCAGGTATTTTTTAATGCTCTGGTTTAGTGCTTTGACTCAAACTGAATCTGCAGTGTTATCAATATCCAAATCATAAATTATTGAGCAGCCTCAATTATGCATGATTGACCTCCCTCCGCTGTTCAGGATGTCAGCACAAATTGCATGAATGAATGGCTCTAAAACACTATAATATGTCTTTTTGAACCAAAAAATATATGGTTTCAATACAGTATATATATATATATATATATATATATATATATATATATATATATATATATATATATATATATATATATTTTTTTACTTATAAATGCTGCATTTCTTTATCAAGACAGTAAAAATGTAAATATTACAATTTAAAACAACTGGATATAATTCAATATAAATATTTCAATATATAATATTATAATATAATATAAATTTCATATCTTAAATTGTGGGTGTAAGTTGCTAGTTAGTCAAGGCTAGTTACCAAACTGTACCAGTTCACAAACATTTTCACCAAAAAATGTTGATGACGGTCATAAAATTAAATATTAAAAAATGCATAGCGGAAAACTGTTTCCAAGTCAAAACACAAATGATAATGTTTAATCAGCTTGAGTGTTTGTTTTGTTCCTGATTTCGGTGTGTGTGCGCAGCCACGGACATCTCACTGGCCTTTTATATCAGGCGAAAACAAAAGCCTGCTGAAGATTGCTCAAACAACTGAGGGGATTGGGTTTGTTCTAGCACTTACAAATATTGTACAGCCCAGAACTGGATAAATTGATTTTCATAGAAGAATAATATTTAGTGGATATATTTACCTCTTGACTTCCACCTCATTCCCTCAAGGCCATGATGTATGTGTATGAACTTTATCTTTTGCTGGTGTAAAAAGCAGCAGCCCTCTGCTTAGCGCTAGTATTCTGCTTTATTTCATCACCTAAAATTATTCAATTTTAAGGCAAAGGCATGCTGAGGCATCTTCTATAACATTTTTATCTTTACAGTCACATTTAATCAATTCAATGCTATCTTGCTAATTAATTTCTCTAAAAAGTATTAATTTCTCAATTAAAATCTTACTGACCCTAAACTTTTGAACAGAAATAAATACACACACTTAAGCCTATATATCAAAGGAGTTTTTACAATATTCAGAGTTGTGAAGTTTTGGCTTTGGGCCTTAATTATCAGTCTGTCTGAAAATCATGTGATCGTTCACTTCCCCCTCAGCATCAGTGAAATTCATAATTATGGCTCAGTGCTTGTATTATAAATAGGTCCTGCTTGCGGCTTCAGCTCTAGAGTACCAATTTCCTTTATGTGTATCCAGAGAGAAAAAGCAAAGAGTCAAATGGCTGGCATAAACTTGTATATAAGGACCCTTGCGCACTCGCAGTGACTCTATTACAGAAAATGACTCCCTTTTCATCCTTTTAAACGGTTAAAGTAAAGATTTTGTCTGTGCGTGCTAAATTAACATCAGCAACATAAGCAAAACAACTTAAAAAGTGTTTGGGGTCTCCGAGTGAAAACAGTTTCAGACACCGTAAGGGGAATGTCTGGGTAAGATTCTGGTTAGCTAGGTGTAGTTAGCTAGGACATTCACAGAAGTGATCAGGGTAAGGTCAAGAGGTCGTGGTTTGACCGGTTACTTCATGTTTTTCACCTTCACTAGGTAAAAACTTGCTTCATTTTGAATGGGCACGCTAATGCAGTTTTCTCAAGGTATTATAGACTTGTGGGGAACATGTGACTCAGATGGGACTGGAAATATCAGAAAATTCTTCTTCAGACCATTACTTCCCCGCCTGCAGACAATCAGTCTTCCCAACTGCTGACTCACAGAGCATAACGGTGGTCGAAACGTCTCATTCGGTCTCTCTAATAGGATATTTGAGGGGATGAAGCCTGTCAGCAGCTAATGCAGTGGTGGCCACAGTTTAATAAAAAGCCAATTATGCCAGTATCTGATATTACCAAAGTACAAACAATTCATTTTACTGCAGGCCGCCGTTCCTGCTTAAGGCATTCCTTAAAATACGTAAAGATAGCATAAGTCTGTATAGCGTCATATTAATTGGGTAACGGTAGCTATAATTTGCACATAGTACTTCTCTCCTCACAAAGTGCACTCATTAGCCCCTCACATAGACGCTCACCTTGACTCATGCCAAGATGCAGGTCACCATGGAAACATAGTAGAAGAAGAAGAGAGGAGGAGGTTGAGTGACTCAGTAAAAATGAAAACACTGATCATGCCGTTTCCTCAGCCCTGAACCTCCCCAGCAGCCACAGTTAAACCTGACCGATTGAGGTCATTCCTGCTGTGACACTCTCGATGTTTTTGATTTTAGATCATCTGGGAGATTGTTTATCCCTCGTTTCTTTGTTTGTTTTGTCAGACACCGGAAGGATTAGTCTTGTTACACAGAACTTTTGAACTTACCTTTTGAAAATACGAACATGCTCTGGTCAAGCTGAGAAACTCTCCCAATGGGCTAACTTTCTATTTCGCTGTCTCTATTTCCATATACAAGTTAATCAAAAATACATAAGGTTAGCACAATGAGAGGGATTGACGTTTTTTTCACCAAAGTTTCTTATTTGAAAAAAAATACAGTAAAATTGTAAAAAACTGTAAAGTATTTTACAGTTTAAAATAACTGTTTTGTTAAATTTTCAGCATTATTACTCAAGATCCTTTATATGCTGATATGCTGATATTCTTAATAAACGTTTACTATTATTATCAATTCTGAAATTGTGAAACTGCTAATATTTTACGGAAGATGTCTTTTTTTCCATGATACTATCCAAGGTGAACAGAACGTTTAAAACAACAGCATTTATTTAAAACAAATTGCAATAAATATGGTATTCATTTATAATTAAGTATTCATTAAGTATTCATTTAAAAAATATATATTATTGACCCCAGGCATTTCAAATTTTAGTTAATATAATGATACATATGACTTCCATCTTTAAAATTAGTAAATTTAATATTTTATCTAACCTATTCCACCATATATGATGAAGACATGAAAATGTGACGCATAATAGGAATGACACAGCTGTATTTTTTAGCCACCTGCAGTTCATTAACAGGAAAAGCACAAAGGAGCAGATCTCAGTTCTCAAAGGGCTTTAAACTGCTGAGTAACTCTCAGTTCAGTTCACACCCAAGAGCTCTGAGGATTTAATCAGGTATTATAACTGATACTTACCAAAACAGACCAGAAATAAGATATGGGTGCAAGGATAAAATACATGATTTTAAAAGATAGAAGCATAGAAATCTGTCTCTCTTCATCTGTTGTTTTTCACTTTTTACATGGTCTGCATTACTCCTAATCTCCATTAGATGGCAGCAGTTTATCATCATTTTATAAAGGCGATTTAAAAGAGAAAGACTGAGAAGACAGTAAAAAAAACCATGCCGTATAGCCTTAATAATAAAAAATAATTCAACTTCAAGTGCTTTTATGGCTTAAAAACGTAATTAAAAAATCCATCGGCCCTAGACAAATTAATTATTTTATATTTATCTATCGTTTTGCTAAGAGTTAAAATAGAAACGCATTTATTTTTGCTCTAGCGCAACTACTGAATTCGTCTGAGTTTGAATGTCATGGATCTATGCTAAGGTGCATGCTGAATATGATACGGTCGAATCGATACTGTGGTCCCATTTGCACCATCATCCCGGGAGCCTCGTGTCTGACAGGCCTTGAGCAACAGAAAAGCACAATCTGAGACATCAACCTTTAGCGGTTGTTAACCTTGTATCACCCCACAGACCAGTCATCACAATCTGATCTAAGCACACATCACGCCCTTCAGCAGGGTCAGAGGGCATCACTCCACCTCCCTATTACTGCTCTTTTGGTCTAGCATTATTATAGTGTTGTCACAGTACCGACATTTCTATATTTGGTACTGATGCCAGTGAAAATCCACGGTTGTCTGTACCAATGTCAGTACCAAAGCAAAACATAAAAACATGCTAATTAAAAACATTATTTTTATTAATAAAGTCAAAAATAAAATGTACAAATATTTGCAGATATTTGTCTCGTAGTTCACGTGGTTTGACGTTGATGTTACTGTGTTTTTTTCACAGAAGTATGTGAAATAACTGCAATACTGCAAAACAAATAACTTTGATAATGCTAACTTATTTCAGCATATTAGGTACTAACCTAATGTTAAACGACAGACGTGCATAGCATGGCTTAACATCTTAAAAAAGATTAGAAAGATCAATCCGTTAAATCCGTTAAAATTTAACAGTTAATTTTGTGCAAATGTAAAAGCAAAACAACAAAATGTTTCTTCGAATTCGCCTTAATGTCAAAAGGTCGTTGAGAATTTGCATCACAGAATATCACTGTTGGTTATTTAACATTTCTATTGTAAAACAGCTGTCAAATAATAAATGTTTTCCTACTTATCTCACACTCTTTCGCCTTTAAAAAATGCTGTGTCGCGCTGGAACATTAAGCCCCGCCCCTCTTTGATTTGATTGGCCATCTAAATCATTCTGATACTGACAAGCGCTGCGTGGAACTTTTTATGTGCATCGCATAAATTTACGGGTCGTACGCAAAGACTGCAAAAAAGATGGATGATGCGACTCCACTTTCTTCGACTACAAAAAGTGAAGTCAAAACATTCCCAGTATGACCGCTGACATCTCGCGAAAATGATGTCATTTAGAGCCAGAGTCTGGGTGGAGCCATAGAATCAGTCCCGCCCACTGGTATTTGAAAAATAACTTATTTGTACCGACTTGGTACCGAAGTACCAACACTACCATATTACTAGGCCCATATTGTGTTAAAGGGATAGTTAAAAAAATAAAATGTAATAATAATAATTAAAAAAATGTATTCTGTCATTAATTACTCACTCTCTTGTCATTCCAAACCACTAAGACCTTCATTCATCAGAGTTTTCTGACCCTGCCTAGACAGCAATGCAACCGACTCTTTAAAGCCCAGGAAAGTAGCAAAGACATCTGTGAGTAAACCTTACATTTTATGAAACTACGAGAATACTTTTTCAATACCTTTGTCTGTTGTTTTGCTGTCTTTGCAGGGTGTGAAATCTGAAAGGACTTGATCAAAAATATTTTACTTTACGTTCTGAAGTTCTTACGGGTTTGAAACGACATGAGGGTGAGTAATTAATGACAGAACTAAACTTGAAGACAATTAATTAAAGACAAGTAATTATTGATGAGAGATGTGCTATTTAATGTAATGTAATGTAAGCTTTTAAACTTTCCTGCCAGGCTTGCTATAATATTAACACACAAAAATCAAAACAGAAGTGTAGAAAATACACACTGTTGTAAAACACTGGCAAAAACTTTCTGCAGGTTGCATTATGACACCAATAGGTGGTGATAAGGGACTGTCTTTGTAAGTCACAATCACCTTTTTTTTTATTCAGTAGCATAAACAGGCTTCTTTTCAATAAGAAATATTTTGTGGCCCATAAAAGGTTCTATGATTGTGTGTGTAGTATGAATTTAATCTACATTGGCCGTGTTGTCGTATGAACTACCAGCAACAGCTACATTTCTTTTTTGCCATTTACAAATACTCTCCTGTGTCTTAATAGGACAGCAATTGAATGTTGAATGAAGCCATTGTTTTAGCTTGTTTTTTTGTTTCTTAAAATTAAGGTTGAAGCACTGATGTCACATGGACTGTTTTATTCAATGTTCTTGCTACCTTTCTGGACCTTGATTGTGGTAGTAACCTTGCTGTCTACAGAGGGTCAGAAAGCTCTCAGATTTCATCAAAAATATCTTAATTTCTGTTCTGAGGATGATCAAAGGTCTTACAGGTTTAAATCAACATGAGTGAGTAATTAATAAACTCGATTAAAAACACAGTGAGGCTGAGAGTAGATGAGGTTTCCTGTTTGGTGTATTAAATGGTGTAAAAACCGTCCAAAGTAGAAATCCAAAAAAAAGACAAAAAAAGGAAATGTATTTTATGTCACATAATTAATGCGAAGATATCTTGAGCTTGGGTTAACCACAAACCTTATTTCACTAATTTAACTAAAAACCTGTTCAAAAAACCCACTGACTTCAGAATGATGAAACCAGAAATGCTAAAAACGATAATTTGAAGGGTTTTGACTTACAGAAATACAACAGTCACTGTTGGTTTGAACATAATCATATGCCTATATATATATATATATATATATATATATATATATATATATATATATATATATATATATATATATATTCAGAACGTAAGCATGCTGTGTTAAATTACATTGCCATTTACATGAAATTTGAAATTTGCTACTGTATCATTCACCTCCTCTGACAGCAGCTTAGGCTTTAAAACGGGTAATAAAGCACTTTCTCAGCAGTTAGGAAATGAATAGCATGCTAGTCTTTTTAAAAACAGCTTATCACTTTCATGAAACGGCCTGTCTTACACCGAGGCACATTTGAGAGTATATGATTTTGCCTCAGCTCAAGCCACTACACCGATCCAACACACACACTGCAGCAGTCAAGCACTGGCTCTGCAGCTTCTCTCCTCCTGACACAGCTCTTTGATTACCACTGTGCCGGGCAGTACAGTGCAAGCTAGACCCGCGCAAACACACACGCTGGGCTCCCCGTGGAGAGATTCTCACCCCTGCATATATCTGTCAGCTCCGTGTAAGGGAGATCACCGCAGTGTGACCTTGGGCTGGCTATATGAAAATATTTATTTACGTGTGGCATACTGGGAAATAAATGGAAATATGCCTTATCCTTGCAAATGTTAATTTAGCTAGAGCTTCATCTCTCATTTAAACCTCTGACTTGCTTTGCATTCAACTCTACTGCAGGAGCAAGACGTCACCCTTTCAATCAGACTGACCTCTGACCTCGGCTGAGAACTGGGCGGAATGTCTGGTTATGAAAAGCTGCAGTTGTTGGTCCAGGTTACATTCTGACACACTGATGTCCCAGGAACGGATACCTGCAGGTACAGAGAGAGACATGTGACACGATCAATATGAGCAAAGTGCCTGAAATTTACATGTCATTTCACATGAGCTTTAGCTTATTCCCTCTTTTTTCATATTTTTCATGCATTTGTTTTATTATATTATGTTTGAAACAGTTTACAATAAGGTGTCATTTGTTATCATTAGTTTCCTATTTTCATATAGTGTTTATCAATGTATATAACATACCATTTTATTAATTATTTTACTTAGTAATTTTGTATAAATATATAAAAAGTTGAAAAATGAGTTTGCATTTCAATGCATTTCGTATTACTACATTATTAAATTGTGATAGTAATAATGAAAATATTTGTATTAATTACTTAACTACTTACAGTATACTAATTATTGTACACGTATATTTAAGCGTATTTAATGAGCACATTTAAGTAGTTTTTTGGTATGATCTCAGACCTCTGTCATATAGTTTTAAACATGAGATTTAGTGTGTTGTGCTCAGAATATTCATTGAGTTGTTACATAAGATCCCAAAATTTTAGATGTGTCTTAAGTTCCTACTGCGCTGAACTTCAAAGTCCAAATTAGAGAATTAGGGAATGAAACGAAATCTCTATGCCTCTTAACTCTCCTCATCTGTGTCCTTCCTCCTCTGTTCTTCATAGAGATGAAGGACTATTTTCCTCAGATTCTGTTTTGCTTTGTAGATGAAGTGTAAATCTTGCAAACACTGCAGTGTTTGTCCTCAGAAACGCTGTGTCATTGAGATTTAAAACAGGTAATGACCGCAGAGATGAACCGATACTTCTGTATTCTCAGAATAAGATTTACACTGCCTATAGAAACACAAGACATTCCTTACAGTATTGATTTTATTCTCATCGATATGCTCATTTCTGGTTAAGAGTCTGTCAGGAGAAATGGGATAATCCTGATTTCTAGACGTTCAAACACTGGAGAATGCTGCAGAGTGAACATGTCAGGATTGTAAATGTACTGTATGTGAGTAGCATAACAAGCTTAGTGGACCCTGAATATTATGTTGTGTTTTGTTTGATTCTCAGGCTTGTGAAGTTGGCGCTTCAGATTTGTTATTTTGCATATGTTTTACAGTCACGCTTTATGATCATTAGACAAAATGGCAGTAATTATGAAAAAAAAAAGATTCATTTAGGAAACCAACTTTTATAAGAACAAAGGGTTGGCAGATAAAAACTCTCTCTCTCTCTCTCTCTCTCTCTCTCTCTCTCTCTCTCTCTCTATATATATATATATATATATATATATATATATATATATATATAACCACAAAGTTGCATTAAAAATTAGCCATAACTATTTTCTTTTCTGAAATATGGAAACAGGCTTTTCTGTAAACTAGTTGATGATTTGTGCCCTGTAAAAAAACATTAAATTAAAAATTTAAATGTTATATCTTTTGCTGCTTTTAAACCAAAATTGAAGTGATAAATTCATTGCACTTTTGCCCACTTTTAATTGAATTTAATTGCATTACAGATTAATAAAAATACATTAAAAATCTGAATAAAATAAAATAAAATGAACAAAATCATGATTCATGGTATTACTGTATCAAGCTAAAAAGAAGAAAGCAGAAATATTTTAATCATCAACTCAAATAACAAACAAATTACTGTTTCAGTTGTTTACGTTTATGTATTTTTAATCCTTTTATTTAAAGACATATTTAACATTTGTTGCATATAATAGGTTAAGGGCTCATTTATTACACATAAGCTTAAATGTTAGATGCTTCTTAGATGCTTAAGATACAAAATCTAAATATATACACTTTAATAACCGTACTTTGTAAATGTTACTTTTAAAGTGTTAATATGTAGGGCAAAACTATTTTAAAAAGATGTGACTTTCAGCTTTTGCCCCTTAATGTATCAGCTTTGTACCTTTGTCCTGAGATTGCGCGCACACTTTCCTTCACTAACCTAAAAACACTAGGGACACTCCTACTGCCGTAATCAATCACCGGCCTACAGTGAGTTTAAACACCTGCCCGAGATATAGTAAATAAACAACATTTTCGACAACATTATCGCGAGATCCCCGTCCTTACACGCCGGAAAAAAAATGCAGCTTCATCAATTTCATCCAGATACGCAGAACTCATGGCGCAGTGCTCCGTGCAGTCAGGCGAGGTCGCCGCAGTGTGCTGCTGCTGCTGCTGGAGCCGCTGGAGCTAGTATGCAATGGTCTGATCAGATCATATAACGCTCCAGCGAAGTACAAACGACAGGAGATGTGTAGACGTTACTCGGTTACGTCTGCTAAGCAAATTATATCACTGGTAACAATTTGGAAATGGACATTAGTAACGTCGTTTGTTCGGGACCGAAGTACGTCGGTAATTGCATGAACACGCCCACCGCAGCACAGTATGCAGCCTAGAGAGGTGCCAACTTGAAGTTAAGATGAAGTATGCAAGACATCTACCTGATCTCTTTTACAATATAATGTCATGTAATACCATAACGACTTGATACATTTAAATAGGTATAAGAATACATTTGGAAGGCTGGCTGGACAATATGGATAATGAATAATTATTAAACGAAATATTCGATATTTATAAAAAAAAAAAAAAATTGAGCCATACTAAGCGTGTCGGATGATGAGGCGTGCTAGGAGGCTCACCGCGCTCTATGTGCTGTCTGGCGGCGTGCAGCTGGTGCTCTGTCGCGATCTCTCCGATCACGATGAGCATGTAAAAGTTTCCCGGGCGGGAGGTCGGCTGGAGCCGCTCTTCGGTGCTCGTCTGCCCGCGGTCCTCGTCCTCCTCCACCGCTGCCAGCTCACCTCGCGGCGGGATCTCCATGGAAACAACCCCGCGCGCCGACGCCGGGCCTGCGGTTATCTCCATGACAACTGCTGCCACCTGCCCTGCTGCAAAGTTAAGACGGCTAGGGGCTGCTGCTCAAACTATGCGAAACTAGGCGCTGTTTACCCGCGTCTGATTGGCTAAAAGGCCATGCAGCTGTGTGATGTCACAGCTCGACGCCAAAAAATAAAAAATAAACGACGCAAATAACTCAAATGTGCGGTTAAAGATAGTCACGTGATCATTCGTCTGGAATTCAGTTGTTGTAAACAAACCCTTCATTTTAATTAACAGTGATTTAATAACATGTCATTGTTATTTCTGTAAAATAGGCTGTGGATTAGACAGGTAGACAGATAGATAGACAGGATGCCCTGGCACATTTTATTATTTTATAATTATTCTTTTTTTTTATTAGTTAAAAATATTGTTTCTTTTATTACATTTAGTCATTGATTGCATCCAATCTTGTAATCCTTTAAGATTATGCATTAAAGTACAACATTTTTTTTTTTTTTTTTTTAAGAAGCTGGTCAAAGAACATACTCTGTATGCATTTTTCATACATCCTTAAATTTTGTTAGTGTAAGGAAAGCAAAGATTTAAAACGGAGAGAAAAAGGGGGAGGTGCTATAAAAATAAATAAATAAAAGTTTGGGCTTTCCCTCTGAAGGTGAGTTAAGATGCACCTGTCTGGATATGGGCTGGATGTTACAGTGAGTCAGCAGTCTGTTAGTATAATAGAAATGAGTTCATGCTGCCCTCTACTGGAAATTATAGACAAGTGCAGTACCCACATCTATGAATATATATTTAATGACTATAGGGTAATTTGTAGTTGTATTTGTTCATTTGTGATTTAGAAAGCACTTTCAAATGAATGGACCAAACACAACGTATCAGGTATCAGGTAAAAATGCTTTAGACAAAGCTGTTGCTGAACAATATTGCAACCTCGATGGCTCTCTAATTGTTGTCTGATTCCTCAGATCTTCAGCGCCTTTGGGATTTAAAGTACAGACACTTTGACTGAAGGGTCCGAAATTTTTGCTGCTTGGCTAGTAACCGTCCAACTTAAATGCTGAGCCGAGGAGGATCCGGATCCGATGGATCTGGCAGTTTTTCACATAAGCTGTAGAGCAAATACCTCAAATTCAGGCGGCAGGTAGGATGACATTGCAGTCCTGGTCTCTGATCCATCAGGTGATGCTGGTATTTTTAGCTGCAAGCTGCCATATTAGATAGTCATGAGAGAGGCTCACCCATAATGCAAGCAAAGAAAATTAGCGAGGTCAGTCGTCTGAAGGTTGTGCTTGAGGTCAAAATTTACATCTCAACATCAGTAAAATGTAATTAATAATTGTAAAATATTTATTTATTTACATAAATATACAAATATGATTTATTTAATATATTTATAGTAATAATTTTATTTAACTTTTTTAAAAATCATATTTAACAATTTTAAAGATATGATATCTGCTTTAGCTGCAAGCTGACATATTGGATGGTCAGTAGAAAGTCCCAACTAATGCAAGCAAAAGGAAAAAAGATACATCATAACTCGAATCTCAACATCGGTGAAATATTAAGCATATAAAACAAAATTTGCATAATAAATTGGAATATATTATTGATATTTTTACATTTTATATAGTAATTTAATTACGTATTTTTTTTACTTTTTGGTCCAAAAAAAAAATTGCTAAGAATTTATTTTAAAAATTGGTTAATAATCTGTCACCCAAAACACAGTAGCACATCTGCTGAATCCTGTTTTATTTTATTTTATTTTGTATCTTACATATATTTTATTGTATTTCTTACTTTATTGTTTGAATTAAACAGTTACATAATTGTAATTATTTTTATATTTATTATATTATAAATTAAATATAAAATGTATAATAATTTTACATACACACACATGCACACACACATACACAGACACAAACATTTATATCCTAATTTAATTTTAAAATATCACACATATATATATATATATATATATATATATATATATATATATATATATATATATATATATATATATATATATATATATATATATATATATATATATATCTTATTTATTTTTAATAGTATATTATAAATGTATTTATGTTAAATTCTTGCTGTATGTTTTACCAGACTTTCTCAAAGCTATCGAGCCATATTTGATCCCAGATCAAATTTGTTCTTTCGTGAAGCAGAACCTTAGTATTTAGCAAATAATTGAGCAATGTCAGTTTAACTCAAGAGGCATCATCTCCTTCCAGTTACTGTCCTGATTAAGTGTCCATTCAATCAACCTCACAATCACCAAGTGATTACAGCTATGACCGTTTTCAATCCTCCACAATGACGGCAGCAGAAATCCATTCGTTGTACAAGTAATTCAGCTTTACAGGCCTTCAGCTTTTCACAGCCAGATAAAGCCCGGCTCTACTTTACTTTTATGTCTCTAGGGGGCAACATGGCACTCTTTTTTCGTCCGAAAAATGATGAAATATTGATCTGCAAAAGAGGTTTTGGGGGGCAGCATACATATGTGGCATCAGTGACAAAGCTGAGCAATAAGTCTAAAGGCACACATAAGCACCTTAAAGAAGGCGAGGAGGGATGTAGCCAGTGTCGGCCATAACACATCTTTAACAAACAACCAGCTGAGCCAAAGAAAGAAGCTTCAAATATAGATTTACAACTTTACTTTCTGTGAAGCCATCAATTCACGTTATGTTAATTGTCATCACTGACATATTATCTGTACGAGAGGTCGTTTTGGCACCATTCGACCAGTCAAAGAGAATATCCAATGCAGACGTTTTTTAACAAGCTTATGTTTCCAGATTCTGGATTCACTTTGAAGGCTCTGATCAGAACAATCTGAATCTGAGTTTTAGGGCTAAGAGCTCGCTACGCAAAAGCAAGGCAACGAAGTGGCGTCTCAACGCATGCTACTTGTCAGAAGCTCATTTAGCCGTGGTTTGAAACTAGTGGCGAGTAATTGATTCCAAAAAGAGAAAGAGGAGATCAATACAGCACTAACAGGCAAAGGATAGACAAGTATTTTCAGGGCTCTACAGATTGAATGGAATGTTATTATTGAAATGTTGTGTTTCTAAAGTGGACCTGCAGCATTTTATGTCATTTAATGATGGCAAATGTGATATATAAATAAATCCTAACATGCATCATCATTTAATATAATATAGTAAATGTATAATATCATTTAATAATAAATACCTTGAAGAAAAGGTGAGAAAATAGATTTTTGCAGACAGTTATTGCTTAGTTTATTTAGGTGACTGATAGCGACTAATGAGGGATGGGCTGTTATTTTTGTAGTTTATTTATTTATTTTACAGAATATGAACATGCAACATCATTAAAACACTATTAATGTTCTGCAGACAAATTCAGCTATAAAGGGGTGAAAAAACAGTCATATTCTGGACATTTGTATCAGCTAAAACAGCTGTTCAGAAATGTAACATTTGTGATTAATTAATTAGCTTATTTATTTATTTTTAGTTGTTTACTTTATGGAAATTTTCCAACTAATTCATCGTTAAAAAATTGCAATATAATAATAATCACCTTTATTAATATCTATCATTTGTATTACGCAAACATAAAAAATAACTGATACACAGACAACTTTACAAAACAAGTTATATTGCACTTTAATGCACAAAACATCAGATTAACAATAAATATGACAGTATCACGTTTACATCAACCAGATATCTGAAGAACAATTTCTTTACAGCTTTGCTTCAGTGACTTCAGTCTCTTCACTTAAAAAAATATTAATATAAATAAAACTGTAGTTATTTATGATATATAATGCATATGGACTCAATCCCATTACAATCCATTCGGAATCGTGTTCATCACAAACACTTTAACAAGAAAAAGTTGCAGAAAGCCCCGCGCGGACAGTCGCACATCTTGCCGATTCGAGAGCCTTTTCTGATCGCGCACTGCTCCCCCAAATCACACTGGCAAGAGAAAACAAGAGAAATCGCGTTACTTTGGCCACATTGCAGCATCTGCGTTAGTGCGTAAAAGCGCGCTCGTTTAAGGCTAATGGTCGATGATTATGGTGAATCATTAAAAAACAAGAATTCCCATTTGAAATAACTATTTTTTGATAGATAGATAAATAAATAAATAAATAAATGATGAGAAGTTTTACTGTTGCATATAAATAATAAACAGACGCATAAACAGCCAAGACGCATATCCATGCAATTGCGCAATGACAATGCGCGCTTAAAATCTATCACAGAAATATATACCATGGGAACTTGACCAAATTTCTTCTCCCAGGGTGGAATTCGTTTTGTCTGCAGCTTTTCCAGAACTTCTTGCAGAGCCCCGAGCTGGATTGACAAAACATTTGGAAAGATGTTTCCTTTAATTTTTTTTTTTTTTCAAATCAAACCACTCCAAAATAAGGCAATATGACAAATTACACAAAAGTCAATCAAAAACTTGAACTTAAAAGTTCTGGGACTTTTTTTGCGTATATGTCTATTGCGCAGCAAAAGATGCATTACTCACAAGCTGTTTTTCACTTGTCAGGTTTGGGTCTTTGGGGTAGAAGTCTCTGATGGCTCTTGTTTCCAGATCCACCTCTATCTCTGGCTCTGACTCGTTCGCTTTGGCTCCGGTCAACAAGCAGAGCAGCAGCGCGCACACAGCCATGCGCGTCTTCAGACTGGAGCTCTCCATGGTCCTGAATGCAGGGGGCTTTGGCACCTGAGCGCGCAACGCCGTTATACGTCTCTATGCAAAGTTTTGGCGCAAATAAACATCTCGACAGCCTTGCACCCTTTTATGTGCTCCAAACCGCATGCATTTATGTGATCTGGAGTCGCCCCGCCTTTAACATTGATTTCGTTCGCACGTAAGCGCGATCATTCATTGCGTAAATGCGCTGGAGACAAGTCATCAAATGCGTTAATGTTGCCCCCGGAATGCTTTTTTTTTTTTTTTTTTTTTTTGCATCACTAAGGACACATCCGTCTATGTGTTTTGATTCAGTTGTGAGGAGCAAATACTGCAGGCTCTGTTGATTGTATAAGAGAAGCTTTTGAACATTTCGGAGCACTTGGAAAACATGCATGGCTGCTTAAATCTGATTGCATAAGACTTAGTGCATCTGTCTGTCTATCCATCTATCTGTCTGTCTGTCTGTATTGTTTGTAATAATACTGTCATCAGCAATTATTTTTGTACACCAGAACATGAATACAGATGCTTGACTCTAAATATGCTTCAGATACACAGCAGGGACATAACAGAAAGGGGCTCCTGGTGTTACAGTAATGATGGCAGACGTTTCTGACTATATTGGAACCACATGCATAAAATGTGAGGAAAATCATATGCTTGCATAAATTAAATATCTATTACTTGATTTATTTTGCATAGCAGTCCTTAAAGTTCCGAGAAACTTGAAATGAGCACTTGAACGTTTTAGTATTTTAAGAGATGCGATGTGAAGAGGAAGTTTGCTTATTAGGGATTTTAGGAAATGCTTAATAATTTTCTCATTTATGTGTTTAATTGCAAGGGATCAAGAGCCATCTGCACTCTGAAAGTGTAGACACCTCACTACTTAAGCACGTCTAGACTCGTCTTAGCCTCACTGGAAAGTGAATAGGAATTTTTTTTTATTCAAAATGAAAAAAGTTTTTTTCCAATAGAAGGCTATTTTTTCTTGGGTAATGTAATAGGCTAATATTTTTGCCCGTCTGTGACGTCACGTGTGGAGGAAATTATTTTGAGGTTGAATTTGATAGGCTAGTTGTGTATCAGAAGATCAAACAATTTCTTCCCGGCAACATTCACATTTACCATGAATTTGAAGAATAAGTCTCACAGTCAGGGTGTTGTGGAAATAAAATACGTCCTCTGTCATTTATATGCCGAGGATTAACTCGCACAAGTGTTCTGACCGAAGGTGGTGTTTTTAATTCCCAACAGGACCCTTTAACAATGGGCGTGAGGCATATGACTCATTCTCTTTAGTCCAAA
Organism: Puntigrus tetrazona; assembly: GCF_018831695.1. Classification (NCBI taxonomy): domain Eukaryota; kingdom Metazoa; phylum Chordata; class Actinopteri; order Cypriniformes; family Cyprinidae; genus Puntigrus; species Puntigrus tetrazona. Next base: position 9,220,964 of record NC_056723.1, read on the forward strand.
TCTGTATCAAAACATAACTGATCAATAGCAAACACAAGTGTTTTTATAAAAATCCTGCCAATATCCTGTGCACAAACTCTGACGAGGCTTGAAAACACAGACTGGGCTGTGTTAACGGGAAAAAAATGTTTTTTGTTGCACAATTCCCATTCACAAAATGACAATGGATGGCACCAAATAATACGCTGTGGGAATAAACTAACTGGAAAGATGTAGCCCATAACCCCTGTCGATGAGTTCGTAAATCAAACAGTGTAGTGAGCAAACTCGTTCTTTCCGAACACGACTGGATCGGAAATAGAGGTTATGGGTGAATGAAAACCATTTTCGTGTGTAAATCTTCCTGAACTCCTATTAAAAAATATAACCAGCAGACAAGCTTAGATTGAATAATCAGAGATTTGAATGTACAAAGTGATTCGTTGGCGCTGATATAAAACATTTTTGGATGCTTTCCTAAATACACCCGTTCTCTTGGCCAGGCGGACAAGCATTTGACTTGGTGTAGGTACAAGTGGCAACTGTCAAGTTCACTGGTACAAGACAAAATGTTGACAGCTGAAAACCAGCGCTAATACGCTCGACAGTTTATGATCAAAAGAATGGTCGTCATCCATCAACCAGCTATTCAGATTAAAATCACACAAATCAAAATCTGCCAGTGACATTTGCCTACAGGGTGTTTCACAGCAAGTGCAATGCACAAACCTTCGGCTATTTTTAGCACTGCAGTGAGTGTTGAGTTAAGGGGTTTAAAATCTTACCCTTGTTCCACTGCCATATTCGGTCTTCGCTATGGGGCATGATTTGATTCCCATTTGTCTCCTTGGGATCCGCTTATGTCTGCCCACGTCTGCATGTCTTCCAAAAACCCCATGTGTCGCCTCAACCTCCCAAACTTCATCCCCAGTCCCATAACCCCTGCAGTGTTTGACATATCATGCATTCCCCCATAATTAACCTATCAGTCTCTCTCCATATCACGCACAGAGAAAAGTACAAAGACAGCTAAATTCATGGTTACAGTCTATTATGTTCAACAGGTGACGCACAACATGATTGAAAGGATTGGTTGTTTAGAATATTGTTCAAGCATCAACACTTCGGTTTCTCTCACCTAAACGGTTAACCCATATTGTCAGGTTAGACGCCATATTGGTTTCAACAGATAAAGTACTCATAAAGATCCTAGGTGATGTAATTCAGAACTTTCAAAGCTGTTATGGAGTTTATGACTGATTTGTATTTATTTATTTTTTGGAAAGACTTTAACTCAGTTGAACTTTTTTGTTGTGGTTGTTACACAATACGATCCACTGAACGCCCTGCACTTCTTTATCGCATGCTCGTTTTCATGAAGCTACCCTGACTAAGCTTCGACCGTTCATAAGCATTTAGTTTTGCATATTCTTAGCGAATCATCGATTTGAAGAGTTATCTTATTTTTTCACGTCAGTTGTGTATATTGCATAACACATTCCTTTAGCAAACAGACTGTCCTAAACAAACTTCAGCAAAGCTCTATAAAAAACATTTTTACTTTACTCCAATTAACGCATGTTTTAAATGATTTTGCCATTCGTAGGCTAACAAGTGCTTTTCCGTTTATGATTTGGTTCTTATTGCCAAACAACTGCCTGTTACTTTCTGCTTTGTTAAACTATAAATGAAAAAAAATGTTTTGAATCAGCCCGGTCAAACATAGTCAACGAATTAAGTTAAATATTTCACAAGCTATTAATTCGTTAGTGCATCATATCCACTGTTGCAGAAAGGCAGATCGGAGCTATTTTTTGATCGCGCATTTAACACAATCACGTAAGATCAGGAAGCGGCAGACACTGATTGTGCACAGATTGGTCTTTGTGTCCATTTTAAACATGGACTTCAGGCATTCCACTTCCACTGTTTCGTTTATCAAAGTGACAGTCAAAATTAAGCCCTGTGGAAAAAAAACCTGTCCATTGATCTGCTCATTGATCAGAAGGGACCACCACAAAACCACTTGCCTCAGAGTCAGACAAGGTACTTATCAGGTGGAGCACACCCTGATAGTGTTAAACATCTAATTACATCCTGCTTAAAAGAATCAGATTAACCTCTCAGAGGTCACTAACCTCAAATGGGTCTTTTCCAAACTTGCACTTTCAAGCTTCCTGCACCAAAATGCTTGGACTCCAATTTTGAACTGTCAGTGATAGCAAAACATTAGGTGACAGTCTGAATTGCTTGTATTAAACCGTTTAAAAATATGCTGACGAGTAAGTCGACAGTTATTTTGTCTACTTTTGTTCAATATCAATCCGCTATGGGTCCAAATGGCAGTGAACCCGACTGAAGTCACAGGACACCATTACGGATATAGTATGTTGTTTCATTCACACAGCTAATATATAATGTACATTTTTAACAGTTGCAAAGCTCTTATTCATAAACAACTGATTAGTACAAAAGAAATGTAATGGACTTGTGTGACCTGAGCGTACAAAATAAACACTGTGGCAAAAATCCAGTGGTGTGCAGGCCAAATATTCCTTTGCATCACACACTGTACACGGTTTTTAATGCGTACATGAGGGTCCACGTACATTGTGAGTACATTGTTAGTATGCATGTGCTGTAACCGAACCATCCATACTTTGAATGTTCAGGCTTTACAGACTTGGTTTTGCACTAATCAGTTAATCACAAAGTAGCTACACTATCCCGGGCTAAAAAACTAAAGAGAGGAACGGCAAAAAAGCAAAAACTGACATACATAGACATTTTTAGCGATTGTAATGTCTGGTGATAAATACAAAGATGAAGCTTTCTAGAGCACATATTGTGACGTAACGTGCCATTAACATGTTGTGTCTAAAAACAACTACGTCGCTCTCTGTTTGTGTGCACCTGCCATACGTCCAAAAGATGGACATATAAATGTACCCTAATGGTCACTTGTCGCCACCTACTGGCGTAACCGTGTGACTTGCAGAAAGTGTCATAAAACCAGATACTTATATTATAAACATTGTTTTGTAGCTTTACATCCGAGGTGTCACACGGCCAAACTCATTTAAACAAATGTCAATGCAATTGGTAAATTGCAGATGTTAGCAGTCAGGACAAATGACGCAAGACAACATTCATAAGGTTCCCAAATTCCCTAGCTTAGCTAGCAGCAGTTGGTTTTTACTGGCCACCGCAGAGTTGTTTCTCATGTCTCAGGCCTGAGGAGACAGGACAGCAGAACAGCCTTCGGTGCTTACAGGCCCCTGAATTTAAAGGCCATGTCACTTACAGCTGTCCCCTACATCTGCCCAATTCTTCATTCTGACAGGCAGATCAGCCCCAATGCAAGCAGCCAGTAGCAAATTCGATTTAATCGGCGCCCCCGGAGTTAACTTGTCATCTCGTTTTGCGTTACTTTTCATGTCAGTAGAATGTTCGCGAGCGTCACTTTAGCAGCCGGTGAAGTTTTTCTCATAAGCTGCTTTGTCAGACGTTAATAAATGGCGCTCATTTACTTTGGCGGGAATTTGTGTTTGGAGGATTGCCGTGATTAAAGAAGCGAATGACAAGAAATAACGCTTACGAGATCATAGAGAAACTCTTCAAAGGCCCTGTTTTAATGATCTCTGAGCTTCCTGTGCTGGACGCCATGTGACACCATCAGCCTCTGCAAAGCTGGCAAAATACTGCAGATATTATGGGTAATAAACTAGCGCACTTTCTCTTTATTTAAATAGTCGGCTTTTGATTCGTGAAGGGGTCTGTGTGGGAATACGTGCTCAAAATCTGTTTGTTATTTCCGTTTAGGCTTAATTTAATACGTATGGGTGTGCATCCAGGCAAGAAAGTGTTTAATTACAAGAGCCCAAGTAACTATGCAAGGATATGAGTTTGTGTGTGAAAATGAGAGCACATACCCATTCTTTGAAGATGAATCCCTGTAGAGGTATCTCTTTTCCTGTGTGGGAGAGACCAGGCCTCATTATCTCCTCTTGATTTTTCCACTACTCCCATATCGCCAGTGAATATTGTCACGTGATCTGGATGTACATGTTCAGATGGGCCGTATGCAGCAGCTGCTGGTTGGCATATTCTATGTGGGTGTGTGAAGGAAAAACTCAATACTCAATTAAAATGCTGACGGCATCTGTAGGGTGGGAATCTGCTCTACAGGACAAAAGAGCAACTGCTTGATTAGGGTTGAAATCGGAGAGTATTTTCATGCTCAAATTTGAAGTCTATTTATGTTCACGTCTATTAACCCTGCATGATTTTTAACCACCTTCAAATCACCATTCATGTTGCCATCACAAATTATGCGTTAAGTATTTTTATTATATCTTTTATTTTATTTTTGAAATGTGTGACTTATTTGCATATTTGTATTTAATTGTTTATACTGAATTTCTGTATTGTTAAGTATTAGGTATTAATTATTCAGTTACGTTTGATCCTTTTTTCTAATTATTAAATAGCACATAATATTATGATTATATTTAAATATTTAAGTATTCCATATTAGGCATTGAGCTACATTTTATCCTATTTAGTTTCTAAATATTAAATGGCGATTATAAATATTATGATTATATTTAAATAATCTTTGGTGTTACAAGAAGTATTACAAATAATATGGAGTTGCAAATACTGGATTTTGTCTTAAAATAGCATGAAATAGATAAATAAACCCACAATCCTACATAGGACATGTAGTTTCGAACGAAATGAAATTAAGTAAAATTAAATTAAATTTAATTTAATTTAATTAAACAGAACAAATGGTTTGGGAAATGGGTAAAAATGTAGATTTTTTAAAAAATAAAATAAATAAACTTGCCTTATTGTTGGGTTTATTTAAGTAAACCCACAATTCTAAATACAGTACAACAAGTGGTTTGAAAAGAGACAATAAATATGCATAAACAAATAAATAACCATACAATGAAAACATATGATTTGGACGGAAGGAAAATAAAAAAAATTTATGAATGTTTGTTGGTCATTTACAATGATCCTGAATAACACAAATATTCATTCTGTAAACATTTCTTCAAATGCAGTTCAGCAGATCACATACATTTTACTGCATGCAAAGACCTCTTGGATTAACTTCATATCCGAGAGGTGTCATCATTAACAATAAAAGCAGGATGTAGGCTCGTCCCGGAAGGGATTATTGTTATATATATGTTGTCACTGTACACATACGTGCGCTGCAGGTCCTCTTGGGTAATTAAAAATGCATCATTCAATATTAAACTGATCTTAAAGACATACAATGGTGTCTCAGTTCAATATATCAATGAGTTGGTCTTAAGGGCTGGAGGGGTTTCATGTGCTGTGGGCTGATGTGAAATATCATTTGCCTCAGTTATACTGTAAACATAATGTTAGCAGGAGAGATGGATCTGGCTGAGCATGAGCAATAAGTCACCGGTTTTGATATCTGCAAAGAAAGATTAAAGTAATATTCATGGTAAACACTGAGACTTTGATTTATATGTAAATCTTATTCATGGATTTATGCCGTACAGTGTAGCTGCCAGCGAAAGATTGTGTTGTTCAGCTAAGGTGTTTATTTACGACCAGCACATTTGAATATATTTCCTGCACTTCCAGCAGAGGGCCGCATTTGAAGTCAAGGATGAGCGCTTGCCTGATCAATAGAGCTAAAAAAATGCTTGATATAAATTCGTGATTTCAATGACTCACAGATTTACATGAAAAAGCCACAGCTAATAGCTAAGGGCAGCTGTTAAATGAAGTAATCCTGCAATTAACATACGTCACAATGACTTTAATAGATACTCATCCCATTAACAGAACAGTGTTTAAATCATGACATATTGTGTGGCTCTACGGCTTTCAGAAAGGCAGCTTTGTGAAATATGACTTCAGTAGAGGAAGGGCCAACATGTCTTCTCCTCCCACTCATCTTCATTTAGCTCTAAAAGAGACGTTTCTCCTCAATTACTGGTAGGATTTCACCATCCACGGGGCATAAATCATCCACACAGCACCTTAATAACAAGATATGTCTTCATGACGGCGCTAATGACAACACAGATTGGTTTAATCAAGTGATAGTTGAACAAGAAAGGAAAAATCTCTGAGTCACTAGTAAGAGTAAATCAAAAAAATCAACCTGTGGAGTTCATAAGATTACGTCAAGCATGTATATGTTCATGTGCGGCAGCTGAGGAGCAGAATTTGAACATTTTGGGGCGTTAGTAACCCTTTCCGCTAATTCACGAAACAAAGGTCTTCATTTTAAAATGTTTGAATGTATAACAAGCGAAGGATATTGTAAAATTGGATATCTCCGACGACTTAATTAAACAAGCCGATACATTTTTAGATGAAAATAATTTGTTTTCATAAGGCCTACGCAATATCAGTTTATTACAGAACGAGCTCTGGGAACAGGCAAATAACCAGAGGTTTCCATTTATGGAAAGGTTATATTGCAAGAATAATGAATGTAGGAGGATGCAGAGCTACGGCTGAGCGATCAAAACGTGTCGGCCCTCATGGCTTTTCTTTTCCTGATAGCAGGGGTGCCTCAAAATGTCACTCGAGGAGAAGGAAAAAATTGTATTTGCTTCTTTACTTTGTACGCTGAAGAAAATGGAGTAGGATCTGGAAACAATTTTCACTCAGAAAAGGCTAGCAAATGCACAAAAAGCCAAGTTAAAGCCTATCCATAATTATAAAATAAGTTTTACTTGGGAACTCCCAAGTCTTTGTTTTTTGTTTGTAAGTTTGCTTACCCTGGAAATGAACTGATTCACCAAAATGAAAAAAAAAAAAACAATCAGTATATTCAAGTACATTTAACTCAGTCACAATTTATAAATGTAGCACTGGGAAAACTGACGATAAATACAACTCAAAGATATGATCAATTATTCAGCCCCAGTGCATGATGGGAAAAACTGAATCATAACTTTGATATTTACTTATAGCATCCTTGTAAACACAACTACAAGTAAATTAAACTTTTAAGTTCAAACTTAATTTATACAAGCTTAAATTGAGTGCTAGTATAAAATTTGTTTTAATTCTAGCTTGAACTAAATTATTTAATGTAGAAATTACACTTGTTTACCATAAAATCACTTTTTACAGTGTAATATACTTAAGTTAATAATCAGAAACGAAATAGTTTTGTTTCTAATCCTTTCCAGCTTTACAATTACACTTAAATACTTTCTTTGCTTGGTTTTCCTGCATGGTGTGGAAATCCCAGCTAATATAAAGGAGTCTGATTTGATACAAGTCTGCCGTGATTCAGTCCTTGAGGTCCCGTTGATACGATTTTAAACAGAACACAAATGCTGATATTGAGACTCTGGAAATCTTTAATATTCATTGATGGATTTCTGAGCTTAACAGAGAACGTCTGATAACTATACTCATTAGGATCTCTAATTAACACATTTGTCACTGAACCTCAGGCATTTCTTTAAACAAAAGAGAGAGAAAAAAAGCAGGAGCAGGATGATTATCTTGAACCTCGGTGCCTTTGTAATAAATAAATCGATAAATATACGGAAAACAACAAAAATGTAAAATATGTATCTTGTGACAAATCCTGCGTGTAGTCAAAAATAAAATGATGGCAAGGTATGCAAAGATCAGAATTTCTTTATCCTTACAAAAATGTGACGTATCCATTAAACACAAAATAATTAAAAACTGATGACGGGTAAAAATTAAACTGCTTTTTATTTGACAAAATCTAAATGTTATATTGCACGCTCTGTGGCATGCAGAAAAGACAGATTTTTTTTCTTTGCTATCCACTTCAGTGTCAGCCACTAGCTTCTGTCCTCAGTTTCTTCAGGATTTCTTCCTGGCTGACAGCTGCAGTCACCCTGATAACCTTTTCTCTGGACTTGGAGCCCTATGAAGCAACGAAACCATATTGCTTATTAATAATGCGTGGTTGTAGCGGGCAGAAAGCGTTTTAAATGCGCCACAGCTGACCTTATCTAACGCTACTTCGCTCTTCTTCAGCTCCAGGACTTTGGCCAGGTATCTCAGGAGCTCGGCGTTGGCCTCTCCGTCGGTCGGCGGGGCAGCGATGGCGACCCCCACCGCCTCCTCAGACACATCTGTCACAAAACAGCGCGCATGGTGCATGGACTCCTCGTAGATAAAAGCTAAGTTTGTTTCTTCGTGTTTAATGTAATACTCAACCAGTGACTGCGTTATGTTTGGCCCCGGGTTTAGCATGTATTGCTATTGTAATTGTCCCGTCTTTAACTTTAGTAACCGGCCCGGGTGGTGTCTCCGGTGCTTTTGGGTTGCTTTTGCTCTAAAAAAAAAAAATGGTTTTACATCGTTAATGTCATTAGCATCATAACGTTATCAGAATCAAAGCTAATACTCGACTTCTGTGATATGGTTTACTGATAACCGATTATGACCCATACACATGCATTAACACATCAATATTCTAAAAAACCATTCATTGCAATCTGTGAGGAGCCCTACCGTCTTGTCCTTTTTGGGCATACTGTTGTATTGGGAGTAAACGCTATTAGAGACGGAGCTGTAAAGTGGGATTTTTCCCGAGCAGCTGCACAATGCTGACGGACGCACGAGTGGAAATAAAGATAAACGTATGAAACGGAGAATTTGGGAATGCATTAGGTAGAAGACATGAGCATTATTCGAGCTTCTTGAGTGAGCTGCATGAGTTACTTGTGACAACAATAACAGCGGACACGCGCACGACGACAAACGTAGATACGTTTAGAGCGTCAAATATGCGCGATAAATGCGCAGAACAGCAACCGCGTGGAGAACATCCGTACTGATATTACTTTTTATTGTGTGTTTCTTTGTTTTGTGTGTATTTTTTTATCTGGCAGTGTGTGATCTTATATTTAATCTGATGGTATATATAATATATAATATAATATTACTCAGCCTAAGTCATCATTATAATATAATTAATAATTTAACTAATTATTTATTATTATTATTATACTTATTATTAAATGTAGCACAGTAATAAAGCTTAGTAATAGTTATTTTATTTGTAATAATATTAATACTTTGCGTTATTACAGTATTATTAGGAGTGGCGGTAAATGTATTTGTATTGATGTTTTTGTAACTGTAGTAGTAGTAATAACAATAAAAATAAGTAGGCTATTATTAGTCGTTTTAGTTGGATTGTTATTATATACTAAAATGTAATTGTTTAAAAATATTTTCAAATAAATTATACATAATATTATATATATACATTTATATTATTATAAGAAATAGTGAATTTATTATATTATTATTATCATTAACGCCCATAGTAGCAGTAGTTGTCTAGTAGTACTAGTATTTTTTCTCTTGCCTATTTGGTTCTCCTTTCATTTTCAAGGTATTCCTTTCCAGAAAAGAGATCCCTCCTCCGAGATGCAGTTAAGTTCCTCCTATTTTCATCCAGCTAAAAACTGGTTGTTCACACTGAGACTCAAACACTTTGTCTCACTGTGTGCACAGCTGTAATACTCATCTGTGTCTCCAGATGCTAGACAAACACACCGTTTGGATTTGTTAAAACGCCTAGTTGACTACCAAAGTATAAAGGGAACTTTCATCATGGAGAACAGCTTAAGCCAAGAAGCAGAGGACAACCCCTATCTGTGGTAAGAACTTTTTAAAACTCTCAAACATACGCGAGGTCATTTTTAAATGTGTAAATATGAGCCATGAATCAGTCTCTTCTGATAGTTTAGCCCTGCGCAGTGCTCCCTTTAACCAATTAAGCTAAAACAAAATGCAGAACATGCTCTCTCATAAAGCATTGGGCACAGCTTTGAGTTGAGCTGACAGCTGATAGCCGTGTCAGGACTCACACAGATGTTTCTCACAGTTGAACTGCTTTTCATGACTAGACTTGCTTTTACACTTGCTTTGATCCCTAGGTCTCATTTCAGTGGCTATACAAATCCTCTGAGAATTATATTTGAATATAGTTTACTGGTGTTTATTACGGCGAAAGGCAAGCTGCCAAAAAACCTGCACCTCTTGATAATGCATATACATACTTTCTCAAGACACCCATAAGAGCAGATAGTAAAAAATGTTTGTAGCTTTCAGAGAACACCGTCTCTCAGACGTAAATGGAGGAAACGCTACGGAGGCCTGGATGGTAATAAACTGCTGGAGCCAAATAAGGAGGATGACACAAGAGGTACGAAAACAAAACGCTGTAAGAGTGTCGTAGATGCGCGTGTGTGTGTGTGTGTGTGACAGTGAGAAAGTGAGCTGTGGGAAAGTGTATTTTTGATCACCGATTTTCAGTCACCATCATCGTTATTTCAGCTCTATACGAAAACTCAGTGTGAGAGTGCTGCTCAAAGTAGGCCAAATGAATGGGACAGTTCTGTAGACGCTCTCATTTAAGCGTGCTTGTGGTCAACATCTGGACTATAAAAATGTGCAAAGGCAGTGGGTGTGTTCTGGGGAGGAGTGATGTGGCATATATTGTTTTTTTTCAGTGTGGCTGACGAACACATATAATGCTATATAAAGCTTTAGAATGCTTGTTGTAGCTTCCTCTTTCACTGACACGTGAAGAAATGTGCATTGTATATATCGTAACCATTTTTACAAATGTAAAAATGTAGAGATTTATGTTGAAATTAGTTACATATGTAACGAAGATTTAAAAGAATAGTTCACCCAAACATGAAAATTTGATGAAAATGTATTTACCCTTAGGCCATCCAAGTTGTTGATGAGTTTGTTTCTTAACTTTCTATGAAGTCGTGTGTTTGTAATAAATAAATTCGTAAAGGCTCTTTTGGCCCATCTCTTCTGGCCACAATATGAGTCAGTAATCCATAATCAATAATAATGTATTTAAAAATGACTCTGGACTCTGGTCTTATGTCACACTTATGTATTTGTAGCAATGGCCAACAATACATTGTATGGGTCAAAATTATCATTAGGATATTAAAGTAAAGATCAGGTTCTGTGAAGATATTTTGTAAATTTACTATAAATATGTCGAAACATACTTTCTGATTAGCAGTATGCATGCATTTAGACAACTTGGTGATTTCTCAATATATAGATTCTCTCAGATTAACGGATTTCCAAACGGCTGTATTTCGGCCAAAATTTGTCCTATACTTGTGGATTAATGCAAGGTTTTTATCAGCTGTTTGGACTTCCATTCTGACGGCAGCCAATCACTGCAAAGGATCCACTGGTGAGCAAGCCATGTAGTTCTGAATTTCTCAAAACCTGTTTACATGAAGAAATAAACTACATCTTGGATGGCTTGTAAATGTTCATTTTTGGGTGAACCATTTTAGATAAAAACTGCTTAGAGTGTTACAAACCACGCTCGCGTTGTTTTGTAAATCATACTTTTGTTATGTGGGTTTCCTCTAAAAGAAACATAATAAACTTACTTAGAAGTTTCAACCCAAGGGATGGAAGTACTGTCTACATAACTTTGTCTGGCATGTAACACCATATCTGGGCACAAAATCAACTTCCCGAGAGAAGGATATTCAACCAAAAATGAAAATAAATCACCTTTGTGTAGTTCCAAACATAACTCAAAATAAGCTGGTTTTGTCTATACAATAAAACCGACACCATTGACTAGACCAAAATGTATCTTTTTGTGCGTTTGTTCTGTAGAATAAATGTCATACAGGTTTGGGATTACACGATTTTCATTTCGGGTAACTACTGTATGCCTGTAAGATTTATTGTTCTTTTGGATGGAAGATTACGAGTAAAAATAGAATACATTCCGTCCTCTACCCACAGCAGCATGGCTTCATATGTTTTAGCTTTCAGAAAATGTCATTGTGTGGGATTTGCTGAGGTTTTGGACCGAGAGGACAACGCAACACAACACAACACAACAAACAATGTCTTAAACTCGAAAGAAACTCAGTGTCCTAGATTCTAAAATAACCTCATATGCATTCTTTGCTGAGGCAATGCTTAGTGGTTTTCAACTTCGAAAATCCTTGCACTCACAAATAAGCACTAATCTTAATCTTTAAACCTCTCTCAAGATTCAGCAAAGAGGGATTTTTCTCATCCTGGGTTTTATTCTTTACCCCCCACTCATTCAGAGAATGGAGAGCTGACAGATGCCCTCACCGACAGGAACGCAGACCCTGTGAAGTTTACTGCGTCTAAGGTACATGCTGAGTCCTGCATAACCACACCCACGCATCAAATATAAAACAAACCTGGAGGCGTTAAACTATGACCAGCATTATTAAAAAGGATGAGGTGAGGGACATTTCAATGCACCTGTGCTAATGTGCCGTTTTACCGCTGTCTAAAACGGACTCGGCCATTCAGCTGACATTTGCGAAATACATGTTTTGATTTAATAGATTATTCCAGGTTCAATACAAGTTTGAATGCTGGACTGCTTATTACTACAAAAAATTATGTGACTCATCTCTTTTTTTTCTCCTTTTCTATTAAAAAAAAGACAGTGAGACATTTACGGAGCGATTTTTGGCCAAGGTTTTTACAGCATTTTTTATAAACGCACTATTAATTCCTTAAATCTTGAATAACTTTGGACATTAAAACATTTTATTTTACACCAAAAAGAAAAAAACCCCTCTAAATCTTACTTTTAAAAAGATTGCTTATTACTGAATAATAAAAAACTATATAAAAAAAAATATATTCAAAATGGGGGGCATGTATTAAAATTATACATTTGCACCAATGAAATTGCAATTTCAAATATATTATAAAAAAACACTCAAATAAAAATTATTTAAAAAAACACTCAATTCAATTAAAATTATAATTGAGCACTTTACCTCTACATAATCATGTTAGTCAATCAAAATAAGTGTGCTCCTTTAAAGCGCAACCATAATGATTCAAATATAATTTAAAATGTACTTTAAAATAAAATGTTTAATTTGAGTTTATATAATATTATCAGCAAAAAATATTTCAAAAATATATACACTTTTAAAGTTTGAAGTACACAAATACAAAAGGATATTTACTTTCACTTCTTGCTCTGTTTTAAAATATAGAAATTGCCACTTAGCGTAGCATGTCTGTACAAACACAATAAGTTAGCATGTACTTGTAATAAAATCCAAGCCCTGCAGACATTGTTACCGCTGGAGGCTAACATTTGTTAGCCCACATGCTGACATGAGAGCGTAATATGTCTCAATACGTTTCCCCGCAGCCCTAAACACCTGTAATTACTTAGACTTCAAAGACGTGTCTGGCACCAGCATTATGTTGTATGTTGCATTTCATCAGGCTTCAAAAGGTGTAAAACACCCCAGATAAGCTAATTCAGGCGTAGCATTCATCATCGTGTCTAGGTTCACATAAAAGCTAGTTTTCACTCGAAAAAATGATGCACTGTTTGCTCGGTGCTATATATAATTAAAATGTAATAGTCTATATATAGATAATTTTTCACAGCCAAGCTCTCAATAGATGTTTTTAATGTTACTAGGAAACAAAAGCTGCAGGGAACATTCCACAACCTGTGCCAAGAAATACATTTCCATCCCAGAGGCCAGTCAATTACGTCTCTCCAGGCTCTACAGGTAAAAGAGCAGCATAAAACAATATGTGCACTTATCTCCAGCGGCACATGTTTGTACCCTCTTTTAATTCTCTTTTGCTTTTATGTAGCTTTGTACTCTTGCTTCCTTTAATTATGACGGCTCTCGCGAGGCAGCAGTGTATTAATATTCCTCAAACATTCTGGTCAGTGTTTGCTCTGCACCTCTAACCTTAACTACCAAACGTCTGCAAATAATTGGGCTTGGTTTGTGAACTCCATTCAAATGTTATTTGTCTATAATTTCAGCTTTGTTTTTTTTTCGTACTTTGCGGGATTCTACCGGTGTCTGCTTTTATACATCTGTTAGCATAATAATTTATGATCGAACTGCCTGAATATATTTAAGCATTGAGTTGCTACTTTAGCATTGTACATTCTGTATATTAATATGTAATTATATGTTAATTTTGTGTGTTTAGCTGGCTGACACTTATTTAGTCTTGAATATAATCATAATCATAAAAATATATCGATGTCCCTTAAATTATATATCACATAAGACATCATATTGCATGAACATATCTAGCTATTATAAGTATTATAAAGACATGTATAATATATACATAGATAAAATATTATGTAATATTTGCTAATCATTTTGCTATCTGATTTAATTCCTTTTTTTAATAAAAAGGTTTATGTACATTACTGTTCAAAAGTTTGGGCTCAGTGGATTTTTTTTTTATAAATACTTTTTTTAATGAAGTATTCCATTTATTAAAAAAGTGACCGTAAAGATGTTTCATTTAGTGCAAAAAAATGGTTTCCACAAAATATATATATTAGAGTGATTTCAGAAGGATTATGTGAGACTGAAGACTAAAGTAATGATGCAGAAAATTTTGCTTTGCTTCAAAGGAATAAATTAATTAAAATAAAACACATAAATGCATAAATAAGAAGATAAGAAACTTCTTTCAAAAACAAACTCCAGATATTTGACTGCTAGTATATATTTATATATAAATATAATTGTCTATAAAGTTGTCTAGCAAGTACTGTTTTGTTTTTCTTCAGGAAATGCTTGTCTAGTTTTCATTTTCCTCTCTAATGAAATTCCTGTTTTTTTTCCCTAGGCATGCCATCTTTTATAAGCAATGGAGGCATAAAACGAACAGTACCAGAGCAGGACAAACTTCATGCCAGCCAAGCCAGCCAAGCATGGCAACAGTTGGGCCGACCGGAAATGAATCAAGGTCATATTAAGAAAAAAGTGTGAGTCTCAAATCACTAGGCACCATTCGCTTAACTTGCTTCAAGAGCTACTAGCTACGTGTATACTGATGCACACAACACATTGTTTTTCAAAAGGGCTGCTGATGTGCTGTTTGATAGTTTTGCCTCTGGGGGAAGAGTCAACTGCAATCAGTTTTTTGAGGTACATAAAAAAAGCATCCTCAAAGAAATAATTCAACAGAAAATTAACATTTGCCAAAGATTTACTCATCCTCAGGCCATCTGACATTATTCATTTTTAGATTAATTTGTTGCTTCGTAGGAAGAGACATCACTTGCTCACTAATGGAGTGAATGGGTGCCGTCAGAATGAGAGTCCAAACAACTGATAAAAACAGCACAATAATCCAGAAGTAATCGATATGAATCCAGTCCAAATGAGAGGTGTTTTAACTTTAAACTGCTTTTGGAGAAAATATGAGCCCACAATCCATACCAGCACTTTCTCCGACTAAAAGACTGCTTCTGTTGACCTTTCAGATAAAAAGGACATTTTTTTTCTGCTTTTGCTTGTAAATGGTGGTTGATCTGTGCATATTTCTCTCCTGTTACAGACAAGATAACTTTTTCACTGGAGAAAACAATATTACAAATAGGTAGCATTTTAGCCAGAAGCAAAATGTCTTGATTGTCTTGATATTTATTATAAACATTCAGCTTTTCAATTCACAAAACATTAATCGATTTGTGGATCAATGTGACATTTTTATCAGCACTTTGGACTCTCATTCTGGTGGCACCCATTCACTACAGAAGATCAAGTGAGCAAGTGTAACATTACATTTCTTTAAATATGTTTGAGTGAAGAAACAAAATCATGACTGGCTTGGGAGTGACTGCATTTTTAGCCATTTTTAATATTAGCTGCTTTTTTAATATTATGCAGCTAATATTCGATATTGCCGGATGTCATATCTGTCTGTATTTTGGCAGGCCCTGTGGAGCTCAGGAATCATCCGAACAGACCCACGGATTAAAGACTGCTACAGCCTGATGCGGAAATTACAGGAAGCCGATGGAAGCGTTGACAGGAGCACTTTTCACAGGCCAGACAGAATCTTGATACCAGTAGTCAAATTTAAAGCATCTTAAATATAAATACTAAACACCCCTAATTTATCACGCTTCTAATATGCTTCGTTTGTGAACGTCTTGCAGGTGCGTGACTGGCTTTGTGTCTTTCATACTGAAGGCATTGCAGGGAAGATTTGTCATTCCAGATTTCTCCACATTCACAGAGGAAACACAAAAGCTGTTCATTAAATGCAAACAACTCTCCTCTGTGAAGGTGCATCAAATCCGTTTCCTCTGCTGTTCTTGTTCTTTTTATATAACAACGTAGTGAAAAAGCGTGCAAAGAAGCCATAAAGTAGCACAGGTTATTTTCTAATTGATCGTTACGTGAAAAATATCAAAACGTGACTCATATCCTGTGCATTTCTGAACAGGGGAAAGAAGATGTAAGAGAGAGCGCCACAAAATGGGGCATTTCAGTTTGTACTGTGGATGGACAGAGGTACCACACCACATTCCAATTCAATTGATTTGATAAGAGGATTTTCAACAGGGGGTCTTTGCATCCCTTAGGGGGTCCACAGTGGCACTGCGGGGCGTCTAGCAATTATTGTTTAATCTCAATTTTTTTGTGAAATCATGACATAAATATGTTAAGCAAATGTAACTTTAATATTACGAAAGTGTAACAATTGACAATTCAGCTTGGCCTTTTCAGGAATAAATTGCAATTTTGAAATAATTACTAGTGTGTAATGCAAAATAGTATATTTTGACAATGAAAATTATTTGAATTGAATTTATTTTAACCAAAACTACCATTAAAAGTGAATGTTAAGCTATAATTGATTATATTAATTTGAGCTGAATGAATAATAATACATTTGGTATGATAAGACAATATTTGTCCGAGATGCAACTATTTAAAAATCTGGAGTCTGAGGGTGCAAAAAATCTAAATATTGAGAAAATTGCCTTTAAAGTTGTTCAAAATAAGTCGTAAGCAATGCATATTACTGATCAAAAATTGCATTTTGATATTCTTACAGTAGTAAGCAATCATTTTGACCCATACAATGAAGTGTTGGCTGTTGCTACAAATATAACTACAGTGTTTTATTTTAATGAGAAGCTACTGTTTTTCGGTCTCTAGACTTTCTTTAGGAGACTGGGCTGAACCTTGCATTCTGGGAGAGATTTCCTGGCCTCTCATATACGGTCTAGCAGTAGACCAGCAAGGATCTGACTACGTGCACAGATTTGTAGGGATGGAGGAATATTCCAAATACGAGTCTCCATTTACCCTGAACAAGCAAGGTAAGTCCGTTCATTCCACTTATTCCATTTCTTTGATTTGTGTTAAGCTTTGCACAGTTCATATGGCTTAGAAGAGCTTAAAAAAACAACAAACATGTTTGCAGGTGTCCCTCATAGTCCACTGGTTGAGACAGGAGCCATTATCTGCACTTCTTTGTTACAGGTAACAACGTCGCTCGTTTAAAAATGAACAAAAGTGCCCTTTTATTGACTGTGTTTGTCATAAAACAGCTGGCAACCAGACCAGTCACTGACGAGGAAGAAAAGTACGAGTCTGTAAGCTTACGTTTTACATTAGCCAGCGACATTTGATGAAAAATAAGGCATAAAAGCAATCTTAAAGCAAACCATTCTCCCGCAGGTTTTGAATATCATCAGGAGACTGTGCAACAAAGAGCATGCAAACCTAAACTGCACCAGGTATTTTCATGAGGAATTGATTTTTTTTTTTCTGTGTCGTTCAGTGTTTATTTATTAGTGTTTATTGCAACTGTCGTCACTGCCGTTGCAGTTATCAAAACCTGCGAAAAGACATCATCCATCTCCACGCGCTTTCATTTTACTTACAAGAGAAGAAAGTAAGTCCCTCAAAGATCAATTTTGTTTCTACACCACAAAGGGTCTTTTAAACTCATCTGTTTTTGATAACTAAATCGTTCCAGTGCTTTCCAGAAGGTGTGGGGATCAACTCTACGCTGGATTTACTGTTACAGGTATTCGGGCTTTATGCACTATGTTCTCGATTTGAAAGAATGCATGATTGAGTTTTCATTTTGCATACGTCTCAGTGTTTATCGACAGAAGTCACCTGCGAGTCTGGCGCTGCCCTGGCTGCCACCCTAGCTAACGGGGGACTGTGCCCTCTGTCAGGTGACCAGGTGATGTCTCCCCACGCCGTCCGCAGCACGCTATCTGTGATGCAGGTGGCTGGAATGAATGATTATTCCAGAATGTTTCATTTCAAGGTGAGTTTGCGACTAAGCCGGTAAATAATGAGTCATGTTTGTGTGATATATCGCAGGTTTAACATGTTGTGTTTAATTTCAGCAAATCTTCTGTTTAAATTCACTCCCACATCTCTTAACAGGATTTTTGAAGCAATTAAATTTGCTCCCACTTTCATGTAACTAATTAAAACGGCCTCTACCCTGCAACGTTAATTAGCAATAATGGTAACAATCGGCAGTAATGAATAGCAGTGGATGTGTCCATGAATTAACAATGTCTGAAGGAATTATGCATTCCCCTACTGCCCTCTAATGGACACAGTCCAGAATGCTTTATTGTCTCCTTGATTTAATAATATTGGAAATGTACCCATTTTAAATGTGCATGAGGATTTAAAGCAGAATAAATTAGGCTGAATAATATAATTGTTTTACGATGCAGACATCTGTGCCGGCTAAGTCCAGTCAGTCTGGTGTCGTGCTGATCGTGGTTCCTGGAGTTCTGGGACTCATGTGCTGGTCTCCAGGACTGGACTGCAATGGAAATTCATGGAGGGGTGTCCATTTCTGTGAGGTATGGAAACGGTTCTGTGTACTTCGGTACGAAATCAAATATGAGTTTTGTTGCTTTAAGTTTATGTTTCATAGCTTGGATGGTGTAAATGCTAGTGCACTCTTTCATTTAGATAAAAATGAACTTTTAGAAAACATAGAGTAATAATATTGCAACTTTAAGTCCAATCATATACTCTCTGTTGTAACAATGCCCTTCCCCCTGGTACCACCTTCTTGTAGTTAGCAATCTGACAAATTTAAAGCCTAGGGCCTACTAAAAAACTAATTTAATACAATAATTGTCTGTTTTGTCAAAGGAGCTGGTTTCAAACTTCCAGCTGCACAGTTTTGACATTAGGACTCCATTCAGACAGGTGCTGTGCTACAGACAGTGGAAAGTGGAATCAGAGGTCTGGTTAATCTAATATATATATATGCATATACAATTCTTGATGCTTTTGCATAATACTTTCTTTCTTTCTTGAATTACAGGGATACCAAATTATGAATGTACTTTTGGCTGCTTACAGAGGGGACATAATATCTCTGCGCAGGTAGGATCTCAGAAACAAATATTTTATTTCAAAAATATTATATACAAATATTACATAAATTAACAAAATTTTAAATATTGTATGAAAATATATTTAAATGATACATTTACATCATAAAGAAAAAACAAATATATATATATATATATATATATATATATATATATATATATATATAGAGAGAGAGAGAGAGATTATAATTTGTATTAAACAATATACTGAATTATATTTAAATTGTAAAGTATTTAGATATTATGGTAATATTTCTTGCTCAGCCTTTAATATTCAATTAAAAAAAACAGAAATTACAATTGTTTATACTTTTCTTTATGCAAAATATAATTTTATTTTTGAATGTCATCATAGCATTTGAATGAATTTGTTTTCCATCTGTCTAGGTAATGACCTCTAAACATGCATGGTGAGTTATACTGAAAACAATGAATCCAGAGTTAATTCCTCTTTTATAGGTACCTTCTGTCAGGAGCAGATGTGAATGCTGTAGATTATGATGGACGGTCAGCGCTGCACGTGGCAGCCTCTGAGGGCCGTCTGGATGTCATCAAGTTCCTGGTGGAGAACGCAGGGGCAAACTCCACACTGAAGGACAGGTAACTTTGTCAAAGTCATGTATGATATGAATAACACGACACACGTTACAGTATATACCAACAAAGAGGACATGTGTCTTGTTGATGTTCACAGGTGGGGAAAAACAGCCTTACAAGAGGCCATGAGATGCAATCAAGACCCCGCCATTCAGTTTCTGAAGAAACACACAGATTATGAAGAAAGTGTATGATTACATAACTCATTGGGTGCATTCATTTGGGTTTGATATCTACATTCAAGGTACACATAGACATGGATTAAATTTAGAACGAAGAGGTGGTTATAAAGAGCAGCAAAGACTTGGATGGAGAACATTAGTTGTATTCTGCTGGCAACAGTCCCAGACAACCATTCACCGCTTATTGAGAATTACTGAAAGAGACTGAAACCTTGTTTTCTCAATAAATACTTCAACAGCATCTGTTTACTGATTCAGCACTCAAACATTATGAATCAATCTGCACAAATCCAATGTCATCTTATTTTTGCTGGGTAAATATCTGAATGCAACTGAACTGGACAAGGTTTTTTTTAAGAAATATTAGAGTGGGGCAAGTTGTCAGACGTTGTATCGATGTTGTGCTGCTTTGTAGATTATTTGTGGAAATTTTCCGGATTTTCACAGACCGGTATTTACTGAAAACGAAATCTACCGCAATAGTATATGCATCTTTACAGCCACTTCTGAACAATGTGGCTGCTCAAAATTTCAGCACAGGAAAAATTACATTTGAAATGTACAAAAAAAATCTTAATGGTATGATTCATACAATTTCATAAATGCGTGTTTTTCTACATCATCATTTACATTTGTGCTGTTTCAATATAGAATTGTGTTTTATACTTTTTTACAGCTTAAATGATGTACTTAAATGATACTTTGTGACAACATGCCCCACTATTGGCAATTTTGCATGAAGTAAACCCTATTTTTAATATAAAGTAGCTCATTTGTATTCAAGGACTTCAACACATATACAGAAACTGACTTTCAAACAAACACCCTGAGAAAAACCTTGGTGTAAATAACCTGACAACTATCCCCGGTCTTTCCTATAGGCTAGATATTTATGGAGACTTTCAGATTATAAGTGTTTATGTAGGCTAAGGCTGCCCTACATCTCCAAACCCTGTCCTCTGCATCACCTTCTGGTGAAACTGTTGCAGTAGACAAACGCCTGCACCGATGAGTGACCTCTAGGACCGTCATAGCAGCAGGATCTCAGCACAGCCCCACCAATCAAATCTGGGCAATGTCCCAAGGTGCAAAATAACAGTATACATTGCGACGGACGGAAGAGGGTGGAGAGCAATGTGGAGATAGTACACAGACCGACCATCCCGACACGATTGTTCATGGAAAACATTTGAGGACGAACGCGGATAAAAAATGTCAGTGGCCGGACTGAAGAAACAGTTTCACAAAGCAAGTCAGGTAATACAAAGCTTGCTTTTGTGACACGATGCAAACAAAGATTTATTATTTAGGCGATCGAGTCGTTTCTTTATAATGGTAGCCTACGAACAGCACATAAACGTATCTGCGCTTTAAATCGCCCTTTTAGGTAGTTGTTGTACTTTTAATGACATACTGCGTTTGTTGGCTGCGTGGATGTTGTAATGGCAATGTGCGGATTCGTGGAACGATCTGTTCTTTTGAGTCGAATCTTTTCAGTGAACCAAACTGCGAATCGATTCATTGAACCAAGAACTGTATCCAGTAGAGATGAAATGTACAAAATATTTTATTTACTACTCGACACAGCTGGATTTAAAGAAGTGTATTGTTTGTATTAAAATACTAAATGTTTTCATGGATGTAAAGTTTTGTAGTATAAACTATTTTAAGTCATTTATATTTCTGTTGTAAATGAACTAAACTGAATGGCAGCAACACCCTTAAAATTAAACCGTTCAAATGTTATAGCTACTACGACGTGAACCGCGCGATGACGCAATTACGTAAAGTATAGCCGAATCTTTGAATCGATTCTCTGAAACGATGAGTTCATAAGAACCGATTCGCGGGCACTAATCATACTTTTCCTCACTTCATTGCAATGTTTCTCTGTTCGCCAAATCTAGAGCAACTGCAACCAACCGTGTGTGACCTGATATGTTGGCCCAGTTAATGAGGAATTGCCAAGCTAAAAAAAACACACAGGGCATTCGATTATGTGTAAATGTTTTGTTCTGTTCCTGTTTAAAAAGTAAGCTACAACTGTGCTTCTATGCAACCAAATTATGCGATTTAGACATTGCCTTCTGAACAAGTGTTGAGTTACTGCAGAGGTTTGAAGGATGAATGTGCTAAAATGAAAACTATGCGAGGCATGAACATGGGAAACATGGGTGTTGCCTGTTTCTTGGATCCGAAGTCCACTGACTATCTGCTATTCTTTTGTTCATATCAAGTTTATTGTGGATCATAAAATCTCCTGGAATTCATAATGAAGCCTGATCATTGACTCCTGGAGGTTTTGTATTAGTAAAAGTTTCTAGGTCCCCAAGCCACCGAAGTATGTTTATTAAGAAGTTTCCAAGGTCACATTCTTTCGATTCATTAATGGCGGTCTGAATCCTCTTAGTGTTTTGTACGTACTGGCCAAACAACTGACCTTCATAAACAGTTTGGCTTATGAACCACAGGAAACAGATGCTCAGTCATCACAATGTGTTAAAAATGGCGAGGCTTGTGGATTTCCGGGTTTTGTTCGGAAATGCTGTAGACATTGGATTGTTTTGGGGTCGGATCAGCCGGTCATTATCATATCATTGAAATAAATCTATCTGTGAATAAATTGTATGTTTTTTTCCTCTTTGATTATCCTTACAGTTGCTGAAGGAAAAGATCAATGGAGTTGAGGGAACAAAACTGGATGAGGAATTCCTCAACATGGAGAGGGTATAAATATCAATCTCAGCCAAATTAAGAACAAATATTATAAATATTTTAAAGATATCAATGCATCAAAAAGTCTTTTTTTTTTTTGTTTGTTCGTATTTCTTTTTTATTGATTGTTTTATTGTAGAAAACTGATATTACCCACAAACTGATTCTCGACCTTGTTCCAAAAACTATAGGATATCTTCAGCCAAACCCAGGTATTATATTTAATTATATTTATTTAATAAGATTTACAATACAATTTTCTATTATCTAAGAATTATTATAATAAATGTAAAAATATTTAATTTGTTATATTTAAAACATTTTTAATTTATTACATTTTTCTTTAAGCATACAGAGCAAAGCTCAGCATGCTCAGTACGGTGTCCAAAATCCGCGGGCAGGTGAAGTCTGTGGGATATCCTCAAACAGAGGGCATTCTGGGAGATAGCATGCTGCGCTATGGCAATGAGCTCGGAGACGAGTCTGGTTTTGGTATGTTTAAGAAAAATTAAACCCAAAGATTGTTTTTTACTGCTTTAAAAAAGTCAAAATGCAAGTTTTAAGTTTTGCGGCAATTGTAGGTTTTGCTCTGCTTGAAATGGGAGAGGCTTTGAAACAAGTAGCCCAGGCAAAAGACTGCATGGATGTCCGAGTGAAACGAACCTTCATTGATCCTCTGCAGTCCCTGCAGCACAGGGAGCTGAAGGAAATTGCTGTAAGTCTGTATGTTGTAAATGGATCGATATACATTGCTGTTCAAACGTTTGGGATCGGTAAGATTTTTATGTTTTTTAATGGATCCTCTTCTGCCCATCAAGGCAGCATTTATTTGATTAGAAAAACAGAAATATTGTGAAATACTATTGCAATTTCTAATACTGGTTTCCTATTTTAATATACTCTACTATATTCCTTCAGAAATCCTTATAATATGCTGATTTATTATTACTGTTGAAACTATTGTGCTACTTTTTATTTTGATATTTTTTTGTTTGATGAATAAAAATATAATAAATATAAAGTATTTTTATCCATTTAAGAAACCCTTGCTGAATAAAAGTATTAATTTCTTTAAAAATTATCTTAAATTGTAGTGTCCTGTATATTGTGACACAAAATAAAAAAAAACTTTTATCAAAGATTATTTATCAAAAAATCTCAAAATATTAAGCGGCACAACTGTTTCCAACAATAATTATAAACCTGCACATAAATTGATTTCTGAGGAATTATACAGCTGCATAAGAAACTTATTAAAAAAAAAAACTTTTAAACTTTTGAACTGCGGTGTAATTTTGATGATAAAATGTTCAGATTGTCTGTCATTTTGTCGATGCATTACACGGCATCAGTGTAATCTTTTTGTAAATAGCATTTATTTTGTTGTGAATGAAAACATAAACATAGCTCTACCTTTTCTGTTCATCAGTATCATCTGAGAAAACTTGAAGGTCGTCGTCTAGATTTTGATTACAAGAAAAGACGTAAAGGAAAGATCGCGGACTCTGAAATTAAGAAAGCATTCGAAAAGTTTGAAGAATCCAAAGACCTGGCTGAGAGAAGCATGTTTAATCTCCTAGAGAGAGATGTAAGTTAGTGTGCATATTCACGAATAAGATTTTATTTTGCACACATAAATATACAGTTTGATTATTAGACTTTTTTTGTTTTAGGTACAACGGATGCAACACCTCTCAGGGCTTTTAGAAGCAATAATGGACTACCACCGCCAGTCTCACCAGATTCTAGAAAATCTCAGGAGCAGTTTGCAGAGCAGGTTAGAATCCTGATTTCAGCTGTACTTATTTCCTATACTTTCCTTGGTTTCACTTAATGTGCCTGCTTATTTTCCGCTCTATGCAGGATAGCAGACGCAAGCAATCAACCCAAAAGGGAATTTGCATCTAAATCAGTTGCAAGCACAGCGTGCTACGCTGATATTTATGGATTTTCCACTTGCTCGTCCGGTCGGTCTTCAGGTGCGATATTAATTCATTTGATTACGTTAAACAGAAACTGTTTACGAAGAGTTTCTGAATTCTCTGCTAGCTGAAATGCTGTATTATGCACTACAGATACTGAGGTCACTGAAGCTTTGAGTGAAAAATGTAAGTCATTTTAAACGTGATGGACAAACTCTCAGCTATTTTTAAGGTAGCTGGAAGTACCCCAGCTTGCTTTGCTATTCAAGTCTTTCGATCTTTCTTCACCAGATGCACCGGTTGTAGTTCACCCTCCTGACAAAGTCACCATTAAAACTCAAACAACAGACAAGCCAACCAGCAACAGTAAGTTGTTTTTTTTTGCTTAAAAGTGACCTTATACTTGGATAAAAGCTGTAGAAATAAAATAATTTTTTTCGTCTTGTGTGCTAGATGATAGTCACCCCCACTTGGACCAGCCTTGCTGTCAGGCTCTTTACACTTTCCAGCCAGAAAACCAGGGAGAGCTGCGCTTTAAGGAGGGAGACGTCATCATTCTGACCAGCCAGATCGATGAGAACTGGTATGAGGGTGTAATCAGAGGGGAGGCTGGCTTATTTCCTATGAACTACGTCAAAGTCCTTGTACCTCTGCCCCAGTGACGATGGGAAGGCAGCTTGACAACACGAACTGTGCCAGTTTTTGGAGATTCAGAAACTTTGATAATTTGATAGCGGTTAATGTGTGAAGCACTTCTGAGCCCTTGCTGTATATTTGTCTATATTATCACTATGCAAAATCATGTAGCCTGCCTTGTATTCCTTATCTGATTATTTTTTTTTTATGAATCTTATAACGTTAAATAAATATGCTGCTATATTGAAGTTTTAAGTATCCTTTTATATGTGCACTATGAATGTATGTGTGAGCCTGGAGCACAAAACCAGTCATAATTAGCACAAGCGTATTTGTAGCAATAGCCAACAATACATTGTACAAATGACTTTTATGCCAAAATGATTAGGATATTTTGTGAATATCATACCCTAAATGTAACAACACTTAATTTTGGATTACTAATATGCAGTGCTAAGAACGTTAAAGGCTTTTTTTTCTCAATATTAGATTTTTTTGCACCCTCAGATTTTTTTAATAGGCTACTTATATCTCGGCCACATATCGTCCTGTCCTAACAAACCATACATCAATAGAAAGCTTATTTATTCATCTTTCAGACTATGCATAATCTCAATTAAAAAAAAAAAAAAAAAAAACTGAATTTTTTTACTTTTGTGGTCCTGGGTCACATGATCATTTTAATGCAATATGGCCATATACTGATTAGTTATTTTTCATTTTTAAAAAGACACTCAGAAACATTAAATTACTTCTCAGAAGTTGTTTTTTTATTTGTCTGTCCTCAAATAAATCCGAACGTGCATTGCATTAACAACTTCTAGCCAGTGTTCTTTTGGTCTTAATGCAAAATACCTCTTGTTTACTTGAATGTACCAGCATTACAAACGCATACTCTTCCTCAAGCGTGTTTATTATTGTAAACTTTGACACATAAACACAATGGCTTGCCCTCACCCCACTGTCGTTGCTGTAATTCCGAACGCTTCCTGTTTTGAGCCAAGCGGCGCGCCGTAGTGGCGGTTCCTTACTGGAGCCACGGATGTTCAAACTTTATTGATATGACAAAGTTTTACTTTCAAATAAAAGGACTCATTTATTCAACCAGCGTGGATGTATCGTGAACTTTTTACCATCGTATCCTTCCGATTTTCAGCACTTTGATAGTCTAAACCGAGGGTAAGTAGCTAGCTGGTGCTAATCAGCTGATGAATGCAGAAACTATTAGCACAACATCACGAACAGCAACAAATAAGTGCGAATTGGAGTGTAAACGTCTTTTAACGACGTTTACGGATTTATTCCAAATGTTATTGATCAGTATTAGCGGTTAAAGTCGCATTTATGTAACAGCATTTGATTATACTCCAAAGTTAAAGAAGATTGCACGAATTAGCTGTACTGCTTGTTGGCTAACCTGCATGTAACTAAAGATATTCTAAGAGTTGTAAAGGCATAATTGATAATGTAAATAATAATTAAACTAGAATAACACCATGTAAATATAACTTTGTGGCTAAACTAAATGTTTTATGTATTGCTAATCATAAAAGTGACATAACAAAGTGCAGAATTATGCGATCATTTGTAACTATTATTCATGTACAAGCATTCGGGATTCTCGTGAATGGTGGAAAGCAGCGGGTCGCGCGCCTGACAGCTGTCCATCTTTTGTCTCCTGGCAGCCGTTGCTATGGAGGACGTCACGCGGCTGGTGTCGTCAGGTGACTGTCTGAAGATCTGGGACTCGACCTCCATGACGGTGCTGGAGCAGTTCAACCCGCACAGTGCCACGCATCCAGTGGCGCAAGTGTGCTGGAGCAGCAGCAGTATCCTCTAAAAAAAACATTGCAAGAGCTTAGAGCATCATTCACATGACTCACAGTAATGCCAGCACACATATCAAGAGTTTATTTAGCAAAAAAGATAACTCTTTAATTTTCAGAAAGCATGTTTTTATTATGCTATCATGGTTTTATTTTATTTATTTTTAAAATGGTTAAAAATTGATTTATCTGTTTATATATATATATATATATATATTTCATAAATGTATGTTTTCAAAATGTGAATTTTTTATATTTTAAAAAATGCCTTATGTTCATCAAGGCTACATTTATTTGATTAAAATACAGGTAAAAAGTAATAGTGTGAAATATTTTTACCGTTTAAAATAATGGCTTTATACACCAATATATGTGTTATGCAAAGCTGAATTTTCATCAGTCATTACTTCAATCTAAAGCAGTGGTTCCCAACCGGTGTGCCGCGGCACTAAGGGGTGCCGTGAGATCTTTTGAGGGTGCCGCCAAAATTTCAACAAAATTTTTTTATTAAGGCAGAATCAGTGTAAACAGTATTCTCATATCATCTAGGACTAGGTATAAGGTGTTGTTGCATGCAAACTCTCGAAATGAAACAAATAAATAAATAATAATAAAAAAGCTACGGAGATTTTAAATATCTATTTCCTTATAAGGGTGCCAGGAACTTTTGAAAGGCTTTCCAAGGCTGCCTCAAACAAGAAAAGGTTGGGAACCACTGATCTAAAGTGTCACATGAGCCTTCGGAAATCATTCTAATATGCTGATTTATTAGAATTATCAATGTTAGCAAAGTTGTGATGGCAATTTTTTTTTTTTGGAAACTACAGTTCCGTTTTTCAGGATTGCACTTGAAATGAAAACAAATACCTGCATGTAATTACATCTGTTGGTTACAGTGTTTAGTGCCGACACCTGATTGCATGCAGGTATTTTTGAAAACTTTAAGTACAATGTATAAACATGTATGTACGCAATAAGTGCATTTTATCGAATTAATAATTTAAATGTAAGTATGCAGTGGTTAAGGTCGCCTAATATGAAGCTGGGCTGCAGATTTAATTGATTTATTATTGTAGGTAATTGCCTTGACCGTGTTCAGATCAGTATCTGGTCAGTGCCAGCAGTATAGGAGACAAGCTGGTGGTGTCTAGTCTCAAGTCATCTCCGGTTCCAGTGATGGAGCTGGGTGAAGCGGTGAGCTGAGCATCTTGACATCTTCTATACTATCTAAATATGTCTAGGTAACGTATGTCTTGCAATGGTCTTCTGTTTGTAGAAAAAGCAAACCCGCGTCAGTCTGAACTCCACGTCGCAGTTCCTGGTCAGTGGAGGACTGGATAACACGGTCAATATCTGGGACCTAAAGACAAAAAGATTGCACCGAAGCCTTAAGGTAGCAAACTGCAATTATTTTTATGTATGTAAATAGCTTATTTTACAGTTTCAAAGGACTTTCAGTGGGACGTTTGTTGTTCTTTGAAGCTAAAATAGAACCACAAACAATGTCCCAAAACAGCTGAAACCTAATCAATGTCTCATTCTGTGTAGGACCACAAAGAGGAAGTGACATGTGTTTCTTTTAACGGAGGTGATAGCTACATAGCGTCTGGCTCCACTAGCGGAGAAATCATCCTCCACAGTATCACAACCAACCTATCCAGCAAACCCTTCGGCCATGGGCCAAACGTGGTGAGTTTGACATTTTTATTTGCATATTTTCATTGTCCACAGTTTTGCAAAAATGAGAAACATTACTATTGTATCACTGCACCATAGGCTAAAAAAATTGAGAAATGCA
This sequence comes from Puntigrus tetrazona, assembly GCF_018831695.1. Lineage (NCBI taxonomy): Eukaryota > Metazoa > Chordata > Actinopteri > Cypriniformes > Cyprinidae > Puntigrus > Puntigrus tetrazona. Next base: position 9,249,874 of record NC_056723.1, read on the forward strand.
TTTGAGAAAAAAAAATATTTTAGTGCCGACAAACGATTATTAGCAGGTTTTTTTAACATATATATGTGTGTGCTATTTATATTTCTCCACGTATATATTAAAAATATATTATGCTTATATATAAATATATTTATGTATAATATAAATTTAGAACATAAATATTAATGTGTAGTTATATATACATAATAAATATAGAGCATGCACATATTATGCAAAAACTGTTATTAATTGTTTGACAGTGTTTCTTATTTTAATTTTACAATTTTCAAATGTTCAGTCATCTAGATTTTATTTCGGTGGAAAACTGCATGGAGACTTTATTTCATTATGATGAATCAGGTGACCCTGATATAAAATATTAACGTGTGACGTCTCTTCAGCCCATCCATGATCTGAGGTACTCGCTGGTGAAGAGGTCTCTGCTGGGCACGGTGTCTGACAGTGGCTCTGTGGCTCTCTGGGATGCTAACACTCAAAAGGAGCTGCATTTGTTCGAGGGGACGCACAAAGCCCCGTGTTCAGGGCTGGCCTTCTCTCCGGCCAATGATTTGCTCTTCATCACCGTGGGCCTTGACAAGAAGATCGTGTGTTATGACACCTCCAGCAAAATGTAAGAGAGAACATCAGATTTCATACGCATTTTGAACACTGGAGCTTGATTTGGAAGCGGTTTGGTTGATCTGTTTAATGTGTGATTGTCCTCACAGGGTGTTTCGTAATAAGCAGGTGGAGTCTCCACTCACAGCCATTGATTTTACTCCAGATGGAGCTGGGCTGGTTGTGGGCTCCACGCAGGGCCGAATTTATATGTATGATTTGAGAAACCTCAGCGCACCGGTCAAAATCACCACAGCTCACAAGACGTCAGTGACCTGCATTCGCTTCCAGAACTCCACCTCCAAGTTAAAGGTACCGCTGTGTTGTTTGTACATCAGCACATTTCTAGAGAGCAACCCTTGGTTTCATGTGTGATAGTGTTTTTATTGTAGTAACTCAATTAATTGCACCAAATAAATTAGTTTTATTACATTTATATATGTATGTGCACTGTGTATATTTATTATGTATAAACATACAGTATATATTTGGAAGAATACAAACATAGAAAACACACATTTAGTATAGTATATATAACTTATTTTTCTTAAATATATACATGCATGTGTTTGTATTTATATATTATATATAAACACAGTATACACACATATTATGTAAAAAAAACTTTCCATTTATTTTGTAATTATCAAAATGATCAAATTGTATTACAGATCTAAAAAAAATCTATTCTAAGAATTGTTAATTAAGATGCTAAAGAAAAAAGGGCAATAATTAAGAACATTCAGGTTGAGAATATATTTTGATTGATTGATAACAGTGCTTATATGAAAATGTATTTAATTACTTTGAATTAATTTAATATAGTATTTTAATTTGAGGATTATTTAAATATTATTTAAGTTTTTATTGTTTAATTATTAATATCTTATATATTAAACTTATATATTTAGAATAGGTTCAAGGAATAATGAATTATTTAAATTATTATTATAGATGCAGTAACATGGATTTTATTTTAAATAAATGAACTTGTCATTTTTATTTATCGTCATTCCTTTTTTATTATTTTTTTTAAAAACCTTATTATTGTTACTTTTATTTATTTATTTTTTTTATACAATTTTTGTAACATCCGATGACTTAAAGAAATGTTGCCTCTACATTCAAGCATTCAAGATTGTTGAAATTGGTTCTGGTTACCGTTGATATTAAAAACCAGCCCTGTTTCCACAGTCCGCTAAAACATCTAGCAAATCTTCTCAGTCAAATAAGAGGATCTCAGTAAAACTGGGTGGTCAGCAGACGGGACCCTCCACTCCAACATCTACAGTCCAACCCAGTGTGCCTGGCCCTGAATTTTCAGGTGCATCTTCTTTTTTATAGCTATAGAAAGTTTTATTCTTTATTCAGTCATATTTGGTTAGCTCTGTTAGTATTCAAAGCGCTGTTTATAGCTTTTGTTATGGTTCTATGGTTAGTGAATGTTTTGTTTTGGCAGGTACTGCTGAGGTGCTCACCCGTGAGGCGGAGGGTCAGCACAGCCAAGACCAGCTGCTGAATATGGAAAAATTTAGCAGCGTCGGTCGGAACAGCCTAAACTTGGATATTTTCTCCCCACTTAATGATGGTGAAATCCCTGATGTTCCTTCTTTTGCATTTTTATCACTGTATTGCCTTTTTTTTTCTTTCTTCTTTATCTGTCTTCTCTTGTACATCCTCTCCACAGGTTTCAAATCACATGGTTTTGGTGATACTCCAACTTCAAGAAATGGTGAGTGTTTTAGTATGCTCAATAAATAGTTCAATAGATTATGATTGTTTCACGCTAATTACGTGGCTAAATGTTCGCTTGGCATTCGTCTGTTGTTTTTAGGAGGCAGTATAGATGTGTTCTCGAGGGAAGGAGAAGGCCAGCACAGCACAGACCGCTTCAGAGTTGGCCGAAACAGCCTGGACATCTTTTCACCTGTACGAGAGGGTGAGGAAACCTTTCCAACCACGCTTCCACAGCTTGGAACACTCTTCCTTAGTTTGGATTTTGTTATGTTTTTGAAGTCCAAAGCTGCATTTATTTGATTAAAAATACAGTAAAAACCGTAATATTGTGAAATATTAAAATAAGTGATTCCTGTTTGAATACATCTAAAAATGTAATTCAAAGTTGAATTTTCAGCTTTCAGTGTCGCGTGATCCAGAAATCATTCTAATTTGCTGCTGAATACACATTATCGTATCATCTAGACACTGATTGCTTGCTAATTATCTCTTTAGATTACAAAGGTCACAGACTGAGTGACGTATCAAGTGGAAAAAAAGGCAAGTTTGTACAAACTGCATGTAATGAGCGCAGTAAGAACAGTGAACAAGGTTCAGAATACTTTTACATCAGCATGTCCTGTGTTACCAGACTTTGAATACCTACCTCATTTCCCTGGTGGGTCATCCCAGAGGAAGACCCCATTGGGCACTCCGGGCAGTCGCTGCTACAGTCCGTCTGTGGTTCAGACTCCTCCACCAATCAAAGAGGAGGAGTCCATCACTACCCCGCCGCAACAGACTGATGTGCAGAATGGCAACAAGGTCCAAACGGGGTCGCTTTGTTTATCATCTGGTATGTTTTTGCATTCGTAGATTTATGTTTTCGTATCCGGGTTATGTACAGGTGGAGAAGAATAGCGGCCCCCGACAGGAGTATGACGTCACGAGCACGCCCCCCGCTGCTCAGAGCACACGCGTTCAGTCTGTGGACACGTACAACACCCCTGAGCCCGGTCAGAGGAGAGAGCTGCCCACCCAGCTCACCTATGATTCGCCGGTCAGCGGAGCGCCTCCTGCAGCTGCACCAGGTATGTCCCAATTGGCCTTGATAAATATTAGTCTCTTTAATGGGACACAGTGAGTGACGGATGTTTTGATCTGAAGCTCCAGCGGCGGCCGTCGAATCTGGAGCCGAGGGCCGGGGAGCTCCGCTCACCTCCATTCAGATGAACTTTGTCCGTAATATGATCCATGAAGCACTGGAGGACTTCAGGTGAGATTGAGATTCATTTAGAGATCGCTGATTTAAGTGACTTCTATATATTTAAAAATGTAATTTATTTGCAAAGCTGAATTTTCAGCATCAGTACTACAGTCTTCAGTGTCACATGAGCCTTCGGAAATCATTCTAATGTGCTGATTTAATTATTATTTTGCATTATTATTAGCATCAAAACAGTTATGCTGCTTATAATTATGATATAAATATATAATTATTATAATTATAAAACAGTTATGCCGCTACAGTTTTTCAGAAGATCAGCAGTTATTTGAAATCAAAATCTTTTGTGAAATAAGTATCTTTGTCACATTTTATCAATTTAATGCTTTGCTGAATACTAGCAATTAGTGCTAGTAATTAATAACTAACCAATCACTTTTTGATGTGTGATTAATCATTTGACAGCACACACATTTTTTACAGATTAAGGTATATGTTCATATTTAGATACTCTTTGGAGCCATTAATGACTGTTTTTGTTTGTCCCCAGGGACACTTGTCATAGAGACATAATCAATCTACAGGTGGAGATGGTTCGGCAGTTCTATATTCAGCTGGTATATTTGTCTCTTTTACAGACCTTTTTTAAAGTAAAAATATATATATATATATATATATTATGGCCCTTTATTCATACCATTTGTCTTTTCCAGAATGAAATCCACGGTATGATTGAGAAGTACTCCGTGAATGACTCTCTCATCGAGGAGATAGAAAGACTGAGAGAGGAAAACAAACGACTACGAGCCAATTATTAAAGGCATCCATAGACGCGCATCTCCCGTTGTGTCAGTCCGGGAATACTGCCCGGAAATCAGAGAGGACAGAGAGAAGTGCCTTCACCCTGCAGACCACCGCTCACTGTCTGCTTCTCCATTTGTCATATTGGCACACACTTTTGTATTTGTTTCAGGTCATAAAGCGTTTTTTTGTAAGATTTCTATGCCTTAAAATCAAATAGCGAGAAGTGAAAACACTTTGTATTTTTTTTTTTGGTATATCCTAACTACTTTACAGAACAGTTGCATGTATTGGCACTTAGGATATGAAAGGCCTGAATGCTGTAGAGAAACACCAGCGTGTGAATTTTGCCACTATGGATTGTGCTCTTTTGTTGTCCGGATTATTTTTGCGAACCACATGCCAAAAATGAAAGGACACAGGTGATGTTGTGTAAGAGTAGGTAGATTTATGTATTTTGCAGCTTCGAAGGGTGTGTGTTGGAGATTATTTGAATGCCAGTGCTTTAATACATGACATTTTGAATCGGTTTTATATGTTCTTGGCAGCACATTTGGCAACAAAAAGCAAACGACTAACTCAAAACCATGTACACTGTGCTCCTAATCAGCGATTAAAAAATGTGTCTTCCTATGGACTGGCCTAAATAAATTATTTCTGCATTCACGTGTAGCTGTTTTTTTTTCCATCCCGTTTCGCTACAACCATAATATTGTCGCGTTTCGTTTTGTTTTTAGGCGGATGACTTTGGTAACAGAACTATACAATAGCAATACCAGCATTCGTAACCAGTTAGCTATTGTATCAGATAAACGCATGAGGACTTTTATTTTGACTTTGTGTATTCGATGACAACAGAAGTTTTATTCCCTATTGATTTCATTGCGTCCAAAGGGCAATACGAGACATTAGCAGGTTAGAAAAGCAAAGTTTGCGTTTTGGGAAACACATGACAGCTTACAGCGTAATGTAGAAACTGAAGGTGTTTCAATAGCAGTCCGAATTTGGGGACCCTTGGCTGAGGAGCAACAGGTCAGCTGAAGTGTGTTTGTTTGGCAGAGATCAGAGGAATCGCTGGGAAATGGCCAACCCACTCCGAGCAGAGGTAGTTCAGCTCTACAAGACCGTGAGTACACTGCCCCCTTCTGCTCTTTAATAACATGAAACAAAATGTACCGTTACACATATTCCCGAATATACTTTTACTTCATATTGACCGTCAAACCCTTTTTGTAGTTTTCAAAACTCTTGAGTAAAAAGTCCAATTACACAAAGCGTTTCTCATGGTGTTTTCGACTTTTTTCTTCAAATTATAATGTTACCCATACCATTAGAAACAATCTACATTTATGCTATAATTGGACCTAAAACTTACAATAGTATTAACAATGCACTTTAACTTATATCAGCTAAATGTATTAAGAGGATAAACACATTAAAGTACAGAGAGGGGGGATCATTCTGCACGCATCTTTGACTCCAGGCATTAGAAATTCATAATCCCGTCTTCTCTTCTGATTCTTCTGCTTGAAGTTGCTGTTTCTTGGACGGGAGTATCCGAAAGGAGCCAACTATTTCAGAGACAGACTGAGGGCTGCGTTTGCCAAGAATAAAGATGTGAGCGACCCTGAGAAGATCAAAGAGCTCATCAGCCGAGGAGAATTCGTGGTGAAAGAGCTCGAGGCGCTCTACTACCTCCGGAAATACAGAGCCTTGAAGAAGCGATATTACCAAACAGAGTGAATAATAATCACGTGTTACGCGCTGCCTGATATTACATAAACAACAGCAATGGAAGGACTGTAACATTATACTAATTACACATTTTATCGCTATTATAATAAAAAAAGGGCAACAAAAACATATATACATATAAGTGAATTTATTTGAAAATCCAAAATTCAAGTTTAGCTATTGCTCACAGGTTTGTTGCCACTGGAGTGATACAGTTGTGTCTGATATGTTTTAGAAGGATCTCTCTAAATAAAACATCGCTTTATGCTGGTACAAACATCGAACAGCATTTTGCATTTAAAAAACATTTAATAACATATAAAGTACGATTAAAAGTCAAATGGGTAATATGACCGGCTGTGAGGTAGATATTGAGTCCTGAAGGTGTGCGCTCAAGACAAAACGCCACACTCTGATATATCTGCTCTGCAGATGGGACATGTGGCGTTCTCCTGTAACCAACAGAAAATGATTAGCAATAAGCAACACGAAATTAATCATGGGATTGCGCTGTTAAAACAAGCTAGACCTTGAGCCAGCGGTCTATGCATTTGACGTGGTAATCGTGGAGACATGGAAGGATCCTGAGTCGTTCACCCGCTTTGTACTCGCTGAAACAGATCTGGCAACTGTAAAGAGAATATGATTAAACTATTGCATTATGGGAAATCTCTCTTTGCTGCATTCAGTTCTGTGACTTACTCCGTCTTTCCTGCGCTGTGTGTGGGATTGTATGTTTTTATGGGTAGCCGCTCGATCTCGGCCTTTGTCAGAGTGTTTTTGGCTACTACGGCACCTTGCTGCTCCTCGAACGCTAAGAGGGCCTGACAAAGCAGCCAATAAAATCATTTTGCGATTGTAGCGAAGCATGTGATTTCTGTGAATTAGCATAATTCAAACCTCATAATTATTTCCCTGGCTGTCATCGAACAAGTCCATCTGCAAGTGAGAAGCTTGCCTGCGGCGAGAATTGCGAGTTCTGCCAGTTTGATGACGGCCCTGTTGTCTGCCTGTCCAAACAAAAGATAAAAAAAAAAATAAAATAATGAGCATCAGTTTTCCAAATTAATGTAAGATGACATTAATAAGACTTGTTTTTTAAAGGACCATCTGACACTGAAGATGAGTAATGGCTGCTTAAATTTCAATATTACAATACAACAAAGATTTTGATGAAATATATACAGCCTTGGAAAGCATAAAATACTTTATTGTATAATAATAATAAACACACACACACACACACACACATTTGTATTACTACAAATAAAACATTATTATATAATATAAAGTAAATATTATAAATTATAAATTCACACGCACACACACATATATACATTTATACACGCACACACATATACATGCACATATATACACGCGCACACATATATACATACATACGCACACACATATATACATATATGTACATATATACACGCACACGTACATGTATAAACGCACGCACACACACATGCACATATATACACGCGCACACGCACACACACGCACATATACACACGCACATATATACACGCACACACACACATATACACACGCACATATATACACGCACACGCACACACATATACACGCACACGCACACACGCACACATACATGTATACACGCACGCACACACATGTATACACGCACGCACACATACATGTATACACGCACACACACACATACACGTACATATATACACGCGCACACACACACACATATACATATATACACACATTTATAATTAATACTTATATGACTGTACTTGTACTATATATAATAATACTAATACTAATATGTATTAAAGTCTGCATTTATTTCTAATGAAATCATCAAGAGTTTGGCTCATGTATGTTAACTTACGGGGTTGCTCTCCTAGGATGACCTGCTGCAGCTCTGAAAGCTCAGAGGGTCCGTGTGAGAAAGATGCAGAGTTGATCATTGAGGCCCAAGGAGAAATCCAGCCCAAGCCAACATACGGATCAACCTGCAAGAAACCATCACTTTTTGCTCGAGTCTGATCACTGCACCACCATTCAATGCTCCAAATAAAGCAAAGGCCCAAGCTGACCATGTGTCTGTGGTTGTTTCTGCCGGGTGATCTGTTCTGGAGCCTCTGCTGCTCCATTCGTTCCTCCATATCAAACTGTTCCTGCAAACACCAGAACATCAGAGTTAATCACTACTCTGTTGTTTCTCGAGTAGGATGAGGAGATAGTTGTACCTGAAGGCTTCTGGCATACGCTTCATCCTCAGCCATCTGAACAGAGCGGACCATGCTCTCATCTGTGTCATCCTCTATGATGACAATATCTTCTGGTATCGCACATATAAGTGAACTTGCTGGTTCATGCATTCTCTTTGCTATTAAAAAAAAAAAAAAAATCAATCTTATAGAAGAAATATTGGGCAATATCGACCTAACATTTAACGAGACGTTAAAAGAATTTGCTGAAAATCTTTTACACTCAGACCATTCAAGATGCAGATGAGCTTGTTTTTCATTAAAACAGATTTGGGGAAAAAAATTAAAAAATGGATAAAGTAGTACCTTAGCTGGGAACGACAGCTTAAAGCGACGGTTTAAAATGAAAATATTAATGATGGACTTGTTTATTACAAATATGCTTTTCACTTCACAAGATGTTAATTGATGGATTGGAGATGTGTGGATTACTTCTGATGTTCACATGGGCTGTTTGGACTCTTATTCTGACGGCACCCATTCACTGCAGAGCAAATTTCTCTAAACCCGTTTAGATGAACGAACAAACAAACTCATCTAGATCTCAACCGGTTTGAGGATGAGTACCATCATGAACCATTTCTATAAACACCTGGTCATCCATACCTGCATCCAGCAGTGCAGCTTCATGCTCTATTGCTTGTAAAGAAGAGTGTGCTGGTGTACTTTTAGAGGCTTTAGATTTGGTCTTGCTATAGATGGTCTTTTTAGACCTCTGTTCCCTTCCATTGCTGGAGTTTAGTGTTTTTTGCTTAGAGGGGTGACCCATTACTAGCAGCTCATTTAAATATGCCGGATCACCAGTTTGGTCCAGTGCAGACGTGGAAGACCCAGCTGAGGACGAGGGCTTGTAAGATGCAGAAACATGAGAAGCAGAGGAAGTTGTTGGACGTGGAGACTCTAACCATGTAAAATCAGAGGGTAAAAGAGACGAGGCCGTTACAAATGCATTTGCTCCCAGTGTAACGGTAGAGTGTCCCTGCAGCGTGCTTGCACTTGAGCCCTCCAGCCTGCGCCGCTTCATCGTTCTTTGGGAGCTCGGAGTGGTGTTAAGGTAACCTGGAATGGGTTCACGTGTTTCGCATTTTCCTCCATCAGTACAGGATGATGTTGCCTAAACAAGCATACAAACATTTTAAATACAATTCCAAAAACAAAAATATGCTCTAGAATTGGCAAACTATGAAGTGTAGTTAACATACTGTTTAATATATATGTAATAATTAATATATATATATATTTATGTAATAATTTATATATATATATATATATATATATATATATATATATATATATATATATACACTTTTTTTTTTACATAAATTCAGTCTTTAAGAAAATTAAAGAAAAATTGTGTAATTAAGAAAAAAACGTGAAAGAATGCAACAATATTTTTTGCATTTAATAAATTGCTATTTTGCAATTTAATGGAAAAATATTAATTCAGAAACATTTAATTATTTTAGATATATATATATATATATATTGCTTGTTTTTAATCTCATAATACTAGAGATTTCTTGCAAGCACTGGAATTAAAAGGTCAAAGCCACTGCATCACTGGTCTTTGTTTGCATAGAAAATACTTACACTCTGCATACAGCATTCACAATACAGTATTGTACTCAGTATTGAGTTGTATTATAGTATGTCATTCTGCCCTTTTTTTCTTACCACATTTCTGTCGGCATCTTTATGAGAATGACGTTTTCTTCTTTCAGTCAGGGGGCTGTAAGAGGAGGACAGACTCTTGTCATTGCTAATTATTACGAACGTCTACTACATAGCAAGAGCACGAATAATTAATATCAATATTTACAAAAAGAAATGGTACCTAGGGGTCTCGGGAACAAAAGTGGAGGAGAATTCAGGAAAGTGTCCACGGTCTTCAAACAGAGGGTCACTGTCATTCAACAGACAGGCATTATTCAGTGAATCCGGTGTGTCTGGCGCCAAATAGTGACTGTGCAGATGATTGTCCGAGTCCGAGCTGTCCTGGATGTCATCCATCTCTTCGATTATGGCTTAATGTATATATACTTTGGCTATAACTGACAGACTGTGTGCAGACGATTCTGGGAAGTGAAAAACAATACAGTTAGGCCTACATAAACTCTTTAAACGCCTAAAGGCTGCATAACTGCGCTCCATTAATATAATGAACTTCATATTTTACGTCGCAACGCACATCCTTTGCTGGTGAAACCATGCTAGTGATATTTGCCGACAGGCATTGTTTGTGATAGCTGCGGTACTGAGGTGTGAGACTAATCTGTGACCGGCTGGACTCGACGTTTAATCGAAGTCGCTGGTAAACGTTTAGCAAGCCTCATTATATTAAGATCGCCTAAATGGCTGCAATTAACAAAGACTCCGCGTTTTCATCGATTAATTGAAATAGACTAACTTCACTCACCATCTTCACGAAACATTCCACTACGAAAAGCAAAAATCTTCGCTTAGATACCGCATTAGCGAATAGCAGTCACAATAAAAAACGCCGCCATAGAACTTTCGGTTTTTCTTCCGGTTACGCCACTTCCGGCACACGGATCGCTAGGTCTGCATTTAAAGGCATAGATACATCTACTTATCTGATGTTTAATCTGATGTCCTTCCATCTCTCATGTGAACAAATAGACTTGTTTACTTTTAATGTAAACAACTAATAACCTTTTCTTTGCCATTAAAGTGAATTAAAAACTTACCTGATTAAAAAAAATATACTAATTTGCAAGAAAAAAATCTCAAAACAGACTTTAGAGGATTATTTTCTTCTTTTTTGGGAAAGGCAAAATATTGATGACCCATCTTGCAAGGTTTTTATCCAATCAAATGCTCTCTGTATTGAGATTATCCCACTTTCTGTTGCTATTAAACTAACAAGCAAAAGAACAAATGTCCCAGCCAAACTTTCAAAATGCCTTAACACACAAACACAAAAAGAAACATTTATTAATGAGATCTTTAACACTGACACAATAATACAATTATTTTACATATTATTATTATTATTGTACAATTATGGATTAAAAAGAACGAATGGAAAATAATGTCTACATACTTTTTTTAATCAAATAAACCTTTCTTTTAGAACATAAGGTGAAGTCTTAAGAACAGAAAGGTGTTTTCAGAACAGCATGGATTGAAGGGACTTCCGGACAGTGGCCATCTCCTGTTGTTGCTGTAAAAATAAAACGTGCAATTACCCTAAATCCATTCTTACATCAGTTCATATATTCATCTGAATGTGCAATCTGTGTAAAATAGTTTTATGAACTTCGGTTTTTCCTAAATGGAAGCTGAGTATCTCGAAAATGTAGCGTACGTCACATTTCACATTGAATGGCTATTTAAAGCAGACACTTGAGTCCAAACTGTGATGAATCTCTTTGTTGAAGCGCTCACCGTGTCCATCATTATCTTCTTCTGCAGCAGGGCCATCTCCTTTCTCAGCTCCATCTGGGTGCCCTGCAGGAAGGCTTCATGGCTTTTCTCCATCTCCTCCATATTCTGCACACAAATTAAAGACTCGGTCGGTCAGCCAAATGATGAAAAAAAAAAAAAAAAAAAGGTCTCGGTTCAATTTCAAATCATTAAAGTCATGATGGCATCTGGGACCTTGACAAACTGCTCATACAGGTCTTTGATGGTTTTCATTTTCTGGTTTTGCACAACCCTCGCCTGCTGGAAGAGCTTTTGCTGCTGGCGAAACAAATTCTGTGAAAACAGAAATCAAGGAGTTCAAAGGCAAAGCGTGAGACGTTTTACGTCAAATACCTCTACATGGCTGCTAGATATCCTGAAAAAGCTGCATTATATTTTTCACAAGACCCTTAATCCTTATAATATTTCCTCTCCCTTAGTGTGCTGCCGTGCCCCAAAATGACACGTTTCAACTTTTACAACTTCTTGATTACGTTCAGCTTCTCCTCCTGCTCCTCAGATTTCTGAACGTCAGTCTCCCACTGCTGAAGCACGGAGAGAACTTGCTGGGAATAATCTTGTGTCAGCTTCTGTCTGCACAGTATACAAAGCGTTTATGTGTTTGAGCGCTAAAAAACAAACAAAAAAACGTGTTATTTTTCATACAGTGCATCCATTCACCTCTGATTCTGCTGAGTTTTCCACATTTGCTCCAGTTTCTGAGTGCTGCCCTTTAAGGAGTTTTTGGTGAGAACCTCCAAGCGTTTCCTTTTGGTCTGCATGGCCTTGCTGATGTCCGCTAAATGGCCGTTCGGTCATTTTCAAAGCAGGTTATATTTATTTCGCAAACATTTAAGGCTGAAACATAAGCTAATATCATCACCGAAGCTTCAGTAACGCTCCACTTACCACCGAATCTTTCCAGCATAGTTTGAACCTCATTCCTGAGACAAAGAGCAACAGATGTTCTTTCTTTTTCTTCATGAATTCAGCTACGAGTATGTTTTTCAGTACTCACCCCACACCGGCGTTGAGATCGTCATCCTCAAACGTATCTGCAGGTCTCTTCCTGGTCAGTTTATCAATGATTGGAGTTTCTAATGTAATGTAAGAAAATGGGAACAAACTGCAAACAAGCTTCACAGCTACTTCACTAAATACACGCACATACAAACTATTAGTATTAGCTTGCAAATTATACATACTTATGCAATCCCAATCTATTCCTTCATTATTAATAGGTCTCTGGGTCACCCTTTTAATAAATAATTACCATGTCAATATCGTGATATAACCTCTAATGCCATGACTTTAAGTGCTACTAAATGTATTTTTAATGAGCTTGGTAAAACACACAGACACACCATCTCTGGTATCATCTTCAGACAGACTTCCTTTCTTTTCCTCCAGAGCGTCGAAGTCAAACGTCTTCAGGTCCGTGGATCCGTCGGGGTGCTTGGTCTTCTTGTTTTGTTTCCTCGCGGAAGCGGCCATGGTCTCGCCGTGTGAAGGGTATTTCGCTTCAGTCCGGACTAGTTAAATGTAAGCAGCAGAGAAAACTCCCGATGTGTAAACAAACTGGAGAATTTATCGAGTGTGATATAATTCAGAAAATTTTTAAAGCAATTAAATCACTACGCGAAAATGATCGAAACTTAAAAACAGGTTATATAAAACGGTTTCAGTTCACACACACACAAAAAGCGTGAAATACAATACTTTCATGAACTTATATTCTTCATTTTTATAAGGTTATGTTCTCGACGGAAACATTTGTAAGTTAATCGAGGAATCTACCTGAGCGATCTCTTTATAATCAGAACTTAGGAAACTACACGAAATGTAATGACCTTTACCACTGTGTGTTATTACCTTGCAAGTATTGAGAAATTATAAAATACTGTAATTTATGAACAAAGACTAACAATGTCTAACGGTTTAGACTCACGAGTCTCTGAAGTGGTTTCCCGCTGTTTTTCGTTTGAGCGCGAGATAAAACGGATCACGTGCCGCATATTAAAAGCCCGAGGCAAGTTGCAGTATTAAATATCAGGCTTGTCAAGACTTTAACTTTAATTATTTATAATATTAACTGGATTCTAAACAAATAAGCAACAGTAAACTAAAAGAAAAAAAAAGAAAAAAGTATTTTATTCTCCAGTTCACATCAATAATATATATATATATACACATACAAAAAGTTTTTTTTTTTTTTTTTTAAAAAGGCATGTTGATTTGAGTAATATTGAGTGCAATGTACAGTATGCCAATGTGCAGCTTAGTTTTCATACAACACATACATACAGCCTTCCAATTTTCTGTACAAAATGGCTGACAATTCACGTGACGGTCAAATATCAAACTTCTCCTCGCATACATAGTGTCCATTTTCCTCATAATCCTCCCGAGTGACCACCATCTCTTCAAAGTCAGGGTTTTCGGCCAATAACTTTCCTCCTTCCCACGGGTAGCATATAGGACTGAAACCGAAAGACAAATGTTCAGTCTAGACCGTTAAAAACTGCGTCAACGATTCTTTCAGAACTCTCAAAACATACTTCTGTGGCTGAACAACCGAAACGTCATATTCTACAGGAGCGAGCGCCCGGACTTCTCTGTACACCCGATCTCTGTATCCGGGGAACAAGGTGTTTCCGCCAGTAAGGACAATGTTCTTGTAGAAGTGGGGCTGCATCTCTGGACATAAAAAGAGCTCTTGTATTAAAAGTATTTTTGGTGCAGTAATATTTTAAACTGCACATATATCATGTAAGATGCCACCTACCTTCTGGCATGTTGTTGATGGAGTTGACTAAAGCCTCAGGTATGCCCATCTCCTGTATGCCAATGTCAGAGGGGTGAAAGAGCATCTCTGGCACTGCAAACCTCTCATTGGTGAGCCGCAAAATCTGCTCCCCAGTTTTATATTTGCCAGTAAAATTCATCTCTTCTCTAGGCTACAGCACAAAAAGTAAAAAAAAATATGGATAAGTACAAAAGCAAGTCATTTTCAAAACATGATAACTCTGAGAGTAACAAGAATAGGGTACAGCATTTACCTTGCAAAAGCCCTTTTTGATAGAGCTGAAATCTGGCAGCACATAGTCTCTCATAACTGTATTATCTTCTCCTTTCAATCTGCGAAAACAGAATTAATTCTACTTATTATACTATACTTAATTATACTAAGTAAAACACACACACTCACGCAGTTAACCAAGGCTGCATTTACGTCATAAAAAAATACTATTTAGTAAAAAAAAAAAGTAATTATGAAATATTAAAAATAAGCGTTTTTATTTATAATTTTTTATTAGTTATTACTCCAGTTTTCAGTGTCGTATGATCCTACAGAAACATTTCTGTAGGCAGCACAGCATTTTTTATTTTACTGGAAACTGATGCGTGTGTGTGTTTTAGCTCTCTCTGATTAAAACAAAGCATTTATTTAAAAGAGATGTTTTGTAAAAGTACAAATGTTTTCACTGTCACTTTTGATCAGTTTAATACATCTACGCTCAATAAAAGTACCACGTGTTTATACACACGCATGCATTTTTGCAGTACACACACACAACAATCCAGTTCATCCAAACTCACTGTGCAATCTCCATATCTTTGTAGAAATCCTGTGACACATAACACACATCTTCCTTGACCTGATTGATCACGTAAGTCTCATCCATCACGTGCAGCTGCCTTTAATACAGAATTGTCACCAGTTAAAGAAACACCCTGCCATAACGAAGAACTGACTTTTTCCATTCGCTAAATGGTGCACCTGTATGAAATGATCTCCTTCAAATGGTTGGTGAGCAGCTTCCCTCCCACATTTACCCTAGGAAGTCCAAAAAGATTAATAAAAAGATTGCCAACGCATACACAATTATAAAGCATTCGGCTAATTACAATTAACACTCACCTGCAAATGCCCTCTTTCATTTTTCTTCCCCTGCAATAAGGAACAATGTGCGTGAAGGAGAAGCCGCTGTCCACCACAATACAACACAGCTCGGAGTTATTCTCATGAAAGTATCGATGAGCACTCAAAGATCCAGCTGAAAAAAAATGAAGAGTCATTAGAGTTATGGAATCTTCTGGTAGTTCCAAATGAACATTCAGAACGATAAACGTACCGTTGATTCTGAGCGCCGACTGGAACTGATATTCTTCAAATAAAATCTCATTCATGGATTCTTGAATCGAGCTGAAGTTGAAGTAAGGTTCTGTTATCACGATGTTGGTATCTGGAAAGTCCACCTGCAAACACGACGCGCACGGGCTCGGTATTTCATAACGCACATTTATGAAACAGAAAACGTACGTTTGTACCTTAAACATCTCTTTCCCAAACAAATGATCCCAGACTTTGCGCTGCACGTCCCAGTTTACGAGATACCCCTGGATACAGACGCAGAAGGAAAATATATAGAAATCACAATTTTCTCATATAATGCGAAGTTTGTAATTTATATCGAGACCATGCCTTTTGAAAGGGAAGGATGAAGAAGAGTCCAGAGGGGTCTTTGATTTCATCCAACTGATTAGCAGTGAACGTTTTCAGTCTGGAGGTCTTCGAACGGAATTGGCAATTTGGGATAACGCTATTGAGAAAAATATTCTGCATTTAGCTCAATACAACGTACGTAAATCGCATAATAGAATATATTTCAACAAGGAAGGCGTAACAATACACCGTGAAGTTACCTGACTTTCTCATGACTGTACCCGATTTTAGCGAAGTACGCACCACTGTCCAACACGAGCGTTGACATTTTTACATCACAAGTTGAGATAAATTGATCAAACAAATTGCATTTTTAATTTACAGTTCAATAAAGATTCGATTAAATGAACATGCCGCTCTGAGTGTCTTCTTCGGCGCTTCAGATGCCAAGTCTGTACGTGTATACTGCCCCCTACCGTATGTTTGCGTGAAATACGTCCCAACAATGTAACCATAAAACAAAAGCAAAGGGAGACGTTGTGAATTTAACATTTATTTGTACCTATTGGGGGAAATACAACAACTTTGATTTCTAAAATACTGCAGATCACCATAATTACATACAATCATGTTAGACAAACGACACAAATAAAAGCACAAAGGCTATAAAGCACAGCAGCATCCATGCTCCCTCTTTAAATTCAATTCAACAGTAATGAACAGTATGAAATGATCCAGTTTTTTTTCTTGGCACAGTTCACAGTAAATGTTGCAGGTGCTCTAAAAAGACAAGTCGATCAGTGGAGCGCCATTCTCAGCATTTTCTTTCTTGTCCTCTGGACTCCACTTTATAAGAGGTGAGCTTAGGTCAATTAACTAGAGAAAAAGAAGTCAATAATTACAAATTATTCATTTAGACAGTAAGTATCTGAAGAATGAAATACAAGAATGCACATTATGATCTTCATTCACATTAGCTTGATTAAAAGTGGCATTTATAAAGGTCTAACATATTTGTACTTTTTAAATAATTGAGGTTTTTAAAACTTCATATTTATCTATAAATCCCGGAAAAAAAAAACGTACCATGGTTTTCACAAAATATAAAAATCAGTACAACTGTTCAATACTGATAACTAAATGAGAATCAAATAAGCATTTTGGAATGATTTCTGAAGGATCGTGTGATTGCTGAAATGAATAAGATTTTAAAAATTAATCAAAATATAATTATTATCAAATAAATGCAGCCTTGGTGAGCTTTGGGGACTTTTGAAATGCAGTGCTTATACATGTATTAAATCTTTTCTCTCACCGGTCCTCCCCAAGGCTTTCCAGAGGAAGTCTTGATAAGGTCTGGAGTATTAGAGAGATCAATTAGCAGCTTTTCTGACGGCTGAAGTGCTGGTGCAGGTGCATCCACAAGCAAAACCTAAAATCGTGACATTTTTAGATCTGATGAAGTTTCTTATAACACGCGTAATTAAAAATCACTTAAAACAGAGTTTACTTCACCTCTTTAATTTCCTTTTTCTCTGACTTCTGCAGGTGCTTTTGGGTGTCCACTGAGTCTGGAGGTGCTGGGGGTTTGATGTCGCCTTGAGAAGGCTCTGGATCACATGAAGGCAGCTCGGAGGGATTCTCCACAACTGCTGGCTCATAGACGGGAGGTTCCTCGGGCTCATCCTCCATATTAAAGACCAGAGAGCAGGGCTGGAGGTCAGCTGGAGGGCCGGTCTCCTCATTGGAGACTGAAGATTGCTTTTCTTCCTGACTCTCACTTTCCTTCGTGTTTTCAGGGCTGAACAAGTAAAGTTTGTCTTACATTTACACACGTCAAAATTGTGACAAGCCATGGAAAAGGGGAGATCAATCAATCAAGTTTAAGAGCAAAAAGTACCAAATTGGATGAGTGGCTGCTTGGCTGGAAGTCGATGAGCACTTGGTGACCTGGGAAGGTTTACTCAGACGTGACACACTCCTGGGTGTGAGTGCAGGGATCCCAGAGATACGGCGGTTGACTGGAGTGGGAAGAGCAGATGGTCTCCGTAGTTTGCTGCCCATAGCTGAGGGCGTCAGGAGGCCCAGTGGAGGACCAATTAGATGATCAGGAATACTGCAAAGACAAGTCAAAATTAAGAAAATCCTTCAAAAGAAATGAAAAGTTATGAGAATATATTACATTATTACCTCTCCACACTGCATGCAGTCAATAACCTCTTTGGTTTCATGATACGAGGGACGTCAGGCGAGGATGAAACTATAAAATAGGTAAGAGGCATGATTTAATGCAGAAATGTCTTGGTTAAAAGGAAAAAAAAAAGAAGAAATTATATTTCACCCCAAAAATCAAAATAGTATAAAAGTATAAGAGCATTAAATTCAGCTTTAAACCGTTATTCCTCTTTGTAGAACCATTTAGATTATTATTTTTTTTATCATGTTTTATATGTTAGGTTTATTTTTTTGCAAATTGTGATCATTTTAAGTCATTCAAATCAGAATATAACGTGTTGCAACAAATAATACAATATGCAAATGAATTGTATATAAATTATGCTAAATATAGAAATAAAAACAGAAACACTACGCTGTATATGACATGTAATTGTAATAAGTATTCATGTAATATTAAGTATATTAAGCAACAAAATGTCTTTACCATGGAAAAAAAGCATGAAGTCTTAAGAAGCTTCACTTTCCATATGTGTGGTTTTTTTTTTGTGACAGGTTTAGAGACACTCGTCCTAATCATTACCATGACCGTTTTTTCTCACCCTCTGATTTGTGAGCTCTCTTCAGGGAGTTTGTGGGTGTTGGCATCACCGCAATCTTGAGTTTAGGGTTTCCTCTGAGAGCACTTCCCATCTTAGCAGCAGATGCAGGGATGCTGGATGTGGAGGTGCTCTTTTCACCCGTGTTTTTTGCTGGGGTCTGAAGCTGTGAAGGCGGTAATGCTTCCGTTTTCTTGAGGGGTGTAGCTTTAACAGGCCTGGGAAGGAGTTCAGATGCCCTCCTCCCCTGTGTAGAAACGGAGGTCCGTCTGCTGACGGGGGGCTCCGGGTTTCTGGCGATGACAGAGGATTTGCGGCTAGAACTTGGTAACCTGCTAATGCTGCTGTGTGAGCGAGCACCGATGCTGTTAGTGCTGGAGTTCAGGGAGGAGTTGAGTTTAGCTGGTGAGAGGAAGAGTTGATATGTTAACATAACCAGCAGATGGTAGTAGATAACCAAGAACTTTTCAGGTTCATCGCATGCATTTTACAGGCAATGAAATCTAAATCAATTTTATTTAAAAATAAATATTTATGCTCTCTCTCAAACAACTAGTAACAGGTAATATTAATAAAAACTTCAATCTAAAAATAAATGAATACATACACAAAACAAACTCTCTGAAACGTGGATTCAAGTATTACAACATTAAAGGTACCAAAAAAAAAAAAAAAAAAAAGCATTTAATTTGTCTAGATTAAAATGTCAAGGCTATTAAAATATTAATCTTATTAAATATTAAATACAAGTAACATTTTATGATGACAAAGGTATAACAGGTCACCTTTACTTCCAGGAGAGATGGTTAGACTAGAGTTAATGCTGGACACAGATGAGGAAGAGGATGAAGTGTTTCTCCTCCTGTCTACAACTCTTGAGTTTTGAAGGGAAGGAGCTTTAAGAGCAGATGAAGCTCGCAATTCTGTCTGAATAATTTAGAAAAATGTTCAAACATACAAATAAGTTAATTTAATCAAATTTTTAAAAAAAGTTTAATCAATTTACAAAAAAAAGAAAATTACGTACTGTACATTTTAATACACAACACTATAGGTTGGGATCAGTAAATAAAAAAAAGAAAGTCTAAAATGAATTTTAAAAATAATCCCCCTCAATTTTTCAAATAAATTATGCATTTTCATCAATAATAACAAAAAGAAATATTTTTTTTGTACCAAAATCAGCATATTGAAATAATTTCTGAAGGATCACACAAACATGAAAAGTGGAACAATGACTGCTGAAAATTCACCGTGCATCACAGGGATAAAACATTTTATAATGTGTGTGAAATAATTTTTTTTATATTGTATATAATATTGCTGTTTTAACTGCATTTTTTGTATTATTAACAGGTACATATCAACGGTCATTTTTGTAAAATCCAAACTTCTTGAAGAAAATAAGCTACAACAGGGCAGCTCCTTTTACCTTGTTCCGGACCGAAATACTGCTCCTTCCTGGTAAACTAGTGTTAAAGGAAGAATCACTGACATCGGAAGCAACACTGGTGTTATCGGACAGAAGGTCTTCAGAAGAACCAGCTCTACTTGCGTTTCTACTGCTGGGACTGCGCTTTAGCCCAAAATTACCCTGAAAAACATCGATACACTCAAAGTAAATCTTAAACGATAACAATCTATAAATTAACGGAGGGAAGTGCTCATACTTTGCTGGGAGGAGGAAGCCTAGTTTTAGCAGCAGGTGGCAGTTTTGTGCTGGAGGAAAGTCGCGAGTTTCCTTGTGCTGTGGGTTTGCTGGGTAACACCCCACTACTAGACACAAGGGCTTTACCTCTAGTAGCCATCTTAGGCTGTGTCACAGCGGGCCTGACGGGACTCGATGTACTGAGACGTGTCTTGCCAAATCCGGCCGTCCCGTTAGACTTCAGCATACGCTTCTGAATGGCAGGCGGAAGCTGCTTCATTGGGCTGTCCTGCACAAGAAAGGTCTCCCTTTTGATGGGACTCAGAACATCAGCTGGCTTGATAAACATGTTCAGTTTGGCCGACGAGTCCTCCTCAAACGCCTCCGAGGAGACGACGCTGCTCTCGGCTACAGAATCTGTGACGGTTTGCTCGAGGTGGCTGGCGAGCAGCTGAGCTTCTTTGCTGATTTCGTCAAACTTCTCTCCTGTAAGCGGACTCCAGCTGGGCTCTTCTCCCTGAGACGGGCCGCTGCTTACGCTGTCCGTCACATGAATGGAGACTCCATGAGAAATGCATTTCTCTTTATGACTGACCGGACCCATGAAAACCTCGTCGTCAACATCGTAATCTCCTTTAGAGCTGTTAGAAAACATTTCCGCATGATGTATATGTCAAAAAACATTGTAATTCTTATTGTATAGCACGTTAAAGGAATAATTAGCCAATTTACCTATAAATCTGTTCATCATATCAACTCTTAGCAATTTTATGTGCTTTTGTCATTTTTATTAGTTGACAAGGCTTGAAATTTTGACCATTTTGGTCTCATATGCTCCCATAATTTAATCTGTGCGACCACACACCTTTTGATCTTTACATTCTTAACTTTAATGCAGATTTTGGATTGGTTAAGATTAGCTGTCAATCACTCAGTCACTGCTTTCTGCTGTCAGGTGACGGGGAGCTAACTACCGCGGAAAATGCAAAGGGCTGAAGAAAATGAACAAAATGAAAGGAAACGCTGACAGATTTCTTGTATGAACCACCAAAAGTTACAAATAACGTTGCTAGTGATGGTGATCATGTGGTGAAAAGAAGACATACAGTGTTTGGAGAGAATGGTTGAAAGAGTTTGAGTGGCTGATTGAGACTATTCACAAAATAATTTCATACAAAGAGGGGCGTTTTCCCCCCCAAAAACTGTATCTGATATTGATTTCATACAAGAGTTCAATAAACAAGAATTTATTACAAAAGAGACTTATGATTAAGACACCATATTTCCTGTTTTTGCTTTATTTCGACAACAAAAATAATTCCAAACACAGCCACAGCACTGTTTTGTGTCTCTGAGCCACATCACGGTGATTCGTTCCTGAATGAATCAATGTTTAAATGATTCGGTTCAGTCGCAGTGACTCAGACACAGTGACCACCTACTGGCGTTTTTAATTTCACACTTAAAGTATCTTCATTTTTTAAAATAATGCGAAATATCAGTATTCAACGTTTTGTTTTACAGTATTAAACAAATATAGGAGACTAACTGCAAGTCAAATTCATTTATGTACAGCATTAAGCAGTGTGTAAATGCATCTAAATGACACTTCAGAAATTTAAATTCAAAGATGAATTTTAATTTAAGATTTATTTGTGCTCTGTCTTCTTCAGCCCTTTGCATTTCCCACGAGAGTTATTTCTCTGTCACCTGACAGTGGAAAAGCAGGGACCGAGTGATTGACAGCTAACATTAAACAATCCAAAATCTGTATTAAATTTAAGAATGCACAGATGAAATCTGTTAATATATAATTTGTAGTTGTCGTGCTCCTAAATTTAGCTAATTTTTTAAAGTTGGGAGCACCATTGTAAAAAAAAAAAAAAGTAAGTTGTGTTTTTTTTATTTATTTAGTTCTGTTTAGCTTGATTTAGTTTAGTTTTTCAACAAAAAAAGATTTTTAATCATTTTAAATTAGTATGTTCTGTGCCTTGAACAAAATGAACACTGGAAACAAACCTTGCAGGTGACAATGAAACGTCAAAGTCAAATTTCTCCTCAGCCAGTGAAACAAAATCTAGAATAAAAAATAAACAAAAACAAAAAAAACACAAATAAATACAAAGAAAATCACAGATAAAATGATATGTTAAAGTAAGTTTAAATTTGCCAAATCACTGTTTATTTTCTGTGGTTTGTTACAGTACACTTACAAACAAACAAACAAGCAAAAAGTACAATAATGTAAAATTAAATAGAAAATAAATACTGTTGGTCTTTTGTACGTGTACCATGTTAGTGTTTTTACTATGATTAACCATTGCATTACTGTCTGTTAGTATCACTGTACCATTGTACCACTTAAGTACTTTTAGTCCCTAACTAGTTTAGAGATACTGTAATGAAATAAAAACACGATTACCACGGTGAGTGAGAGATGCCATCTTCAGCCAGGAAAACAAACGGAGGCCAAAGTCCTGCTAACATTAGTTCACAGTTAATGTGGTTCCGTTTTTTTTCCATTGCACGTTTTGAGACATCAGTTATTTTTACCCAACTCAAAATACTCGAAATAAAACTAACGATACTCAATAAAAAGAGCACTTTTGTCTAATAACCAACACATAAACAATACAAGTGACGGAGCTCATACATTCATACGGTTCACTCAACGATCATATTCTAATTTGATCTTAAAACAGATTACAAACATTTAACACGACCAAAAACACTTACTGTTCGTTGGATAGAGATCTCTGGTTATATTTATTAATCGTAGTGTTGACTGTTCACAATAAATAACTGGCACTTGCGATCTGGTTTCCACATTTCAAATTTCGTGGCCGGTCTGATTTCGAAGATCACGTGACACGAATGCTGCGACGAGATTGGTGGAGCAAGCTTCCGGAACTCAGCGGTCGTCACGTTGACGTTGCGCAGAAAAAAATAACATTACAAAAAAATAAAAAGCGCATTTCTGATTATTTTAATGCACATGAATTGTTAAGTACACTATTTTATAATGTAATAATGTTGTCAAATATATACACGATAAGATTCAAATAAAAACCCATTGTTAGGTTAAGCTAAATATGAATATTTTATTGTCAAAAACCATACACATAACTTAGACTTCCAAATGTAAATTAAACCACAATAACCATTTATATTTACAAAATTATTTTCCATCTACGTCTCCCCAGCCTCCTCTCTCTCCCGCTCTGCTTCCTGTCTACTTACTGTCCTATCATAATAAAGGCAAAAACGCCACAAATAAATCTTTAAAAAAATAGTTGGAAACAATATTCATTCCCAAAATGGGAATGAAACTACAGTGAAATAAAATTTACCCACAATTTCTCTCTGTTGCTTTCCTAATTGCTTTTACTAATCTTGTATTGTTTATTGTGTAAATTTCTGTCTTATAACATTTTCTTAAATTCATTAACATGTCCCCACAATGAATAATATCTTCAGTAAATAATAAAAATACTTCATAGTACCATCACAACAATTCATTAAACAGCATCTTGACAAACTCAGGGGACTTGCATGGTGTGTTTGAGTCCTTGTATGTGGTTTAAGAAGGTGGAGTGGATCAAAACTGATAAAACACTCTGAACAGAAACTACACTTTTACATTGGTTGATTAAAAAAAAGACAAAAATGTGCACAATGTACCACTGTAAACTAGTTAATATTTCATTCCCTTAATACACTTTGAATGTGTAATTTTTCGAGAGTGCAGTTAAGCTACTTTTCAAGAAACAATGGGCCCATAACCAATTACCGTCCAGCCATACCCCTTTAAAATCTTGATGCATTATATCTTTTCTCATTTAATTTACATCTAAGGATTCCTAGCTTTCTAAAAAAATCTAAATCGAAACTGATTTAGAGGCAAATAGTGCACCTTCAAAAAGTGTTTGCTCACAATTAAACAGAGCAGCAACTACATTTGAATATTTTTTTATCCAAAATAATAATTTGTCCAATATAAATAAATAAAACTCCCCAATATTTGTATCTATATGAACAGCCAAAACACCTTATATCAAAATATTTAAATTAACAAAATACAAGAGGAAAGAATTTGAACATTTCAGCAACGCCATTCATTCCCAAACCATACACTTTTAAGGTGTGCAGGCCAAATGTGAAAAGAATAAAACAAACCCCCATGAAAAAAAAAAAAATAAAACAAGTTTTGCTCCATTTCCAGTTCACTATCAGAGGCCCAGAAGCCCTGACTTTGTACTTAACGTGTCCTTGGTTGTTGATGTGATTTGATGTAGGGCAGTAGTGGATTATAGAGAAGTTTCCAGACTGTGCATTGGGCTTCCAGGAGCAGGAGAAAGGATAGATTTGGCTACATCTTTGTGCTGCTGGAAGCCCCTGTTGTCAGATGCATTGTTGTTTTGATTAGGGGATAAAACTGGAGGCAATGGGGAAGGAGTCTTGTTTCGTTTAGTAGGTGCGTCCTCCTCTGGATCTGTGTCATCGATGAGAGGGATGGCTGGTTCTGAATCCTCAATACGAAACTCTGGGTGGGTCATGAAATTGTGAATGGAGCTGCGAGACTCTGGCGTCTCCAGGCCTTCATAAGGAGACATGGAATCCCGGAAAGCATTAACCACGCGGATCTGAAAAAAAAAGCACCAAAATCAAATCAGAGATGAGCAGCAGTACCAGTAGAGTAGAAGTTTTGTCAGAGAGCTCACAGATTCCATCAAAAATATCTTAATTTGTGTTCTGAAGATGAGTGAAGCTTTCACGGGTTTGGAACGACATGAAGGAGTGATAAATGACAGAATTTTAATTTTTGGGTGAACTACTACCTGTGTCTGAATTCTGTTGAGACCCCTGCACCACAGAACCTGCCCCCTTCTCAGCTCCATTTCAGCGTGGTCGATTTCATCTAGGTCTTCCATCTCCTCCAGCTCATCTTCAGGGATCTCCTCCTTCTGAGTGCCATGACCTAATGTCATCAGGAACTTCAGGCGACTTGTGGGAACAGTGGTAATCAACTGTGGGATGGAGGAGAAGAATACAATACATCACCCAGTGCATAATTGCAAAAGTCATCAACAGTTAAAATGCTTTTAAAGGCCTACCTGTGCCCAGAGAAGAGAACCAAAGCCAAGGAAGACACACCACAGCCACTGCTCAACAGAGAGACCTACACAGCTAAAAGGCTTCCCTCCAAACTGCACAATTATGATCTAAGAAAGCAAACAATGTTGGGATTTAGAATTGTTGATTGTTGATTGACACAGGATTATAGAGATTACAATGTGATATACCTGGATAACAAAGGTCCCTAATACAATGGAGCAGAAGATCATGTTATTGAAGATGCCCTCAAAAACATTTCTCTCGCCGTGGATCTTTCGAGCGTTAATTTCGTTAAAGAGCTGCATCATCACAAATGTGTTAAAGACGATGGTGTAGTGCTCTGAAGGAGGGGCATGAAGAGGAGCGTTCCTGCCGCTGTCAATGTCAAAGATCTGTTCACCTGTAAAAAAATGTAATCAGAGATGTAATAGCCAGTATACTCTGACTGGATGCTCTATATACGAAACAAACCACAATTTGGTATTTTGGGTGGTACTTACCAGCAAACAGCAGTGTGAAGATGATGGTTAGCTGATATACAGCATGTCCGAGGATGTTCTTCATCATGGTGCGGGAAATGAGAGGCTTATTACGGCCATATGGTTTGCGCAACAGTAAAGACTCAGTGGGAGGCTCCGTTGCCAGTGCTAATGATGCAAATGTGTCCATAATTAAATTCACCCACAGCATCTGTACAGCTTTGAGAGGTGAATCCTGTGTGAAGAGTTGGACAAAGCAAAAAATTTTATAGAAAGAACGAGGCAGCAACAAAAAAAAGGTGAAAGCGAAAGCAGAAGTCTAACCTGTGTGATACAGGCTCCAGTAAATGCCACAATCACAGCCACGATATTGACTGTCAGCTGAAACTGGAGGAACTTTGAAATACTGTCATAGACGTTTCTCCCCCACATCACTGCCTTCACAATGCTGCTGAAGTTATCGTCTGTCAGGATAATGTCTGATGCCTCTTTGGCCACATCTGTACCAGCAATCCCCTAAAAAGACAGGTCAAGACATGTCACTGTCAAATTGAATTAACTTTCATTTTCCAAGCATGATCCAATGCACAATGGAAACACTAAAAGCACAGTAATATTTACCGGTGGTCAGTGAAATTCTAATGCATTACTAGCTTTTGTAATTCATTGTGAAATTTACTAACAATGCCTGAGAAATACTGGTAAACAGTTTAATACACCAACTTCAATATAGACCTTATTTAGGAGAGATGCCATACATTTGCAAAATATAAACATAGATAATAAATGATGTGCACAAAAGACTAAGTTCTGAAACTTCATTAAAAATAGTTCAGGCACTCTTTCCTAGTGTTGGGTTCAGTGGGAAAACAATGCTGTGTGTCAAAGAATCAAGTGAATTTGGGGTTTTCAGTTCATGACCCCTTAAAAAACATTTTATTCTTGTGAAGTTTTCTTCTTAAAGACAATATTTCTTCACTCATCAGCAGTTGTTAAAGGGATAGTTCATCCAAAAATACAAATTCTGTCATTAATAACTCACTCACATTTTAACTACCTTTCTGGATCTTGAACATAGTACTTGCTTTTCTTTCTATGTAGGGTCAGAAAGCTCTCGGATTTGATCAAATGTATCCTGATTTGTGATCTGAAGATGAACAAAGGTCTTTTAACAAGTTTTTAACAAGTAATTAATGACACAATTTAAATTTTTTGGGTAAACTATGCCTTTAAACTACAGTACATTACAAATCCAAAATTAAATATGCAACTACTCTGACCAAGATCTATTTAGATCAAATTTTCAACTTGGGTTGAAACATAGCTACGTTCTTTCATCTTTAATTTGTTTAGTATTCAGAACTAATTTGCATTTGTTTTAAGTTTTTCAATTCTATACAAAAAAAGTCCTACCATTGCAAATCCAACATCAGCTTTTTTTAGCGCAGGGCCATCATTGGTTCCGTCTCCAGTCACAGCAACTACTTGTCTCTGTTCTATGACGGTGCTGTCAATTATACCTTAAAAAGACAGAAAAGAAATTCAAAAAACATTTTATTTGCAGTGAGACTAACAATTTTAGACCACAATTTTAACAACAGTTCTGTTTAAATCTCATTACCTTTGACCAACGTATGCTTATCAGTTGGAGAAGATCTCGCAAGCACACGCAGTTTGGGCCAGATCTTGTCCAGGCGCTCTTGCTCAATCTAAAAATATGACGAAGCCTTACTATAAACTTTTCATTTGAATAAAAACTGCTACATTTTTAATTCTGACCCCCCTCACCTCTCCAAGTTCATTGCGTATCCGTCTGTTGAACTCTTTGCCTTCAAGGCACAGGAAGTCATCACCCATATGGAGAATGCCGCACTTGGTTGCAATAGCTCGAGCTGTGTTAATGTTATCCCCTGTGACCATGCGCACAGTGATGCCTGCTCGCTGGCACTTCTTAATAGCATCTGGGACCTGTGGCGATTATACCACCCGGGGTTAGGTGTCAACAAACACATGCTGACTTACAGTAATGAGCACCTCAGCACATCTTTGCTTTGTTTTCACTGTTAAATGAAGTGCAGGGAGAAGCATTTAGAGTTATTATTAATAAAGTAAGCTGTTACCTCTGGCCGAACAGGATCCTCAATGCCCACCACACAAATGCAAGTAAGTCCTGTCAATATATCTGCCTCATTATCCCAGTCAGGCTCCCCGTCTGAAACATAGAAGTCCCTGTAGGCAAGGCAGATGGTCCTCAAACCCTCAGAGGCCATGGGTTCAATCACTTTCTTCACCATGTCA
Organism: Puntigrus tetrazona; assembly: GCF_018831695.1. Classification (NCBI taxonomy): domain Eukaryota; kingdom Metazoa; phylum Chordata; class Actinopteri; order Cypriniformes; family Cyprinidae; genus Puntigrus; species Puntigrus tetrazona. The sequence goes on from NC_056723.1 coordinate 9,278,380, forward strand.
TCCCGATCAATGGGCCTAAAGACTTTGGCTTCACCATTGGCAGAAAGGACTTTACAGCACCTGGGAAAATATTCATTTTTCTTAAACTATTATAACTTTTTGGAAATTTAATGCAGATTTTACACCATGCAGATTTTACACTGGGTTTAAGTTTTCATGTTGATTTCTTGTGTTGACCAACAGAAATGAGCTTGGTTTAAAAGTGACTTCTGTGTGAATGGTGCTTTGTGCATCATTATTATTGAGAGTGGACAATGATTTTGTCAGTAAAATTGTGGTAAAATAACATCTTTAGTGTTTTCAAACTTTTAAATGGTTGATTTTTCCAGGAAAACTGGACAAAAATGAAAACCTGAGCTATAAAGATGTTTTTGACCAATAAAATGCTGTACGAGAATATCCCACATCATAATAATACCATCTGTATTATTATCTAGCAAATAGCAAATCACCTAAAAATCATTATCATCTGAAATATTAAATGTGCACTTACTTCTTCAGGAGGATTTCTGATGCTCCTTTGCTGAACATACGGTAACTTCCATCAGGATTTTTAAGGACTGTGCTCATGGATTTCCTCACTGAGTTGAAGGTGTATACTTTGTACAGTTTTTCCTCAGGATATTCATTGCGAATGGCTTGGTAATCTTTTCGTAAATCAGTGGAAAACCCTAGCAAGGCACATTCAGTTTTGTTCCCAACTTGGCGGGGCAGACCACCCTCTTTGTCAGCAGACTAAAAAAGACAGAAAAAAGGGTATTTCTAAAAATCATGGATCCAATTCCAATTTTACAAAAAAAGAGCAAAAATCACATAAATCTTTAAACAAACATGAATTGAAATTTGAACTGGATTATAGCATAATATATACAAAATTATGACACCACATTATATTTATTTATACAAATTTGTGACATGACATATTTTACTGAAACGTGGGTTTTATGCAGCTTGAGTTGATGCTATTAAATTTAAATGAGAAGTTCATTCATTCTAATTCTTCTAATCTAATTCTGATAATATCTTTTGTCATTTAACAAATATGCAAATTAGAAGAATTTTCTTGTCTGTTAAAAGTTTAGCATACTCTGTATATTATAAAATACATGCAAAATATAGTTTCTTACCATTATTTTTGAAGTATATGCACTGTTCACACCAATGCCTGTGATGAGGAGATTCATGATGTTGCCAGGAATCAGATCAGGTTCCGGAACCTTCTTGTAATGTCTGTCTCCAATATACACCTGAACCACTGTCATTCTGTTCATGGTTAGGGTGCCTGTTTTATCAGAGCAAATTGCAGTGGCATTTCCCATTGTCTCTCAAGCGTCCAGATGTCTCACCAGGTTGTTGTCCTTCATCATTTTCTACAGAGAATGACAATGATGATTTTACTACAGTTGTAACTTTTGTAACTCGTCATGAGCAAAAAAAAAACCAGACCACATACTTTCACAGAGTAGGCCAAAGAGATGGTGACAGCAAGTGGTAAACCCTCAGGCACAGCAACAACCAGCACAGTGACGCCGATGATGAAGAACTTAACAAAGAACTGGATGTAGATAGGAGTGCAGTCTTTAATCCAGGGAAGCCCTTGGATCCAGAAAGTGTCCATCAAAAAGAGGGCCACAAGAATGAGAACTGTGATGGCTGACATGAAGAGCCCTGGGGGAAAATACACATGAACATCATATAACCTCTTAAAAGCCTCTCTTTGAGTTTTAATAGAAGCACAAATATATGAATCAGTAGAGCACACTGTAATTTTTTTTACCTCCTTTTCCGATTTGTACAGCTAGTTTTGTGAGCTTCCCTTGAAGTACTGATTTCTCTTTCTTTGGAATCTTGGTTTTTTTCGGCTCTTCTTCTGTTCCATCATCACTGTTGAGGGGCTCCATCTCCACTGTGCCCCCATCCTTCTCTGAATGAGAGCAATGTTAAAAATAAATCAAATTTTAATAATCTGTTTTATAAATGTTGCACTCTGGGCATGTACCAAACTACCAAAACAGTGTGTCATGTAACTTAAAATGCTTTTAAATAAGCTGGTTTCATTTATGTCAAAATATGATTTAATACTACAGAATGAACAAAATGTCATTACATTAAGATATATAAAACTTACAATATAGCCTCTTAATGTAACTACTGCATGTTAATTTTTTTAAGTGCAATATTAAGTTTTATATATTGATAATAATGCTTTCTGGGTCATAGACATTGAGGACTAGAGTAATGGCTTTAATAAAAACAAAGAACAGAGGAAGAAACAGTATTTTACAGTTAAATTGTATGAAATGTCTTTCACAGTTTTTTACCATATATATTAGAGGAACTTACTGTTAAACATTTAACAGATTTTTAATGTAGCATTTTTACAGTTTCTTTACCGTTAAAATCAGGTAAATAAAAGTCATTTTACTTTGTATGTGGACAAGAGGAAAAAACTAAGGCCAAAAGACCCTAATTTTCGTACTGCTAATCAGCATGAAAGGAGTGTTAGCACAGTTAGCATATGTTCACGGGACATTCTCACAACCTGTACACTCAATACACAAGGAAAGAAAGGCACACAATGCGTGCCAAAAGAGCAACTACTGATTCAACTATGTCACTGACTGCTATTTCCTGTGATGTTTCCTGCAGTGGTTCTCAGCTAGTTTTGCCATACAAAAGTAACAAAAATGAAGTTTATATGAAACGCTGAAATTTGTTAATAAACTCCATAGTAGTTTTATTGTATTTTTCAAGTCAAATATCAATATACCCATTAATGTACAAAATGTCATAGGCTGAACAGGGAAAACCTCAAATTAGTTTTTTTAGAACGTCTCTTGAATTTAGAAGCTATAATCGAACACAAAAAGAAAGCATGCCATCTGTTGAATCTGATTAGATTTATCCAAGTGACAGATGAATTAGCACCAAAACAATGTATTGGTACAAATTTGATATAGGATTGACATATATAGAAGGCAATGACCAATTACATGGTTAGCCACATTTTATTATTTGCAGTTAGCATTGTTTTTACCCATCAGAACTCTGACCCCTTTTACTTCACCAGTTGAGAACCACCGATCTAAAGCAAATGCTATGACATACGGTTACAGCATACATGCTAATACAAACCTTTCTTTTTATCTGTTGGCTCTGGCTTTTTGACTGCTGAAAATTGAGATGGATCATTTAGATATTTGTGATATTTATAGACACAAGTAATTTGGAAATCATGTAAATCTTACGGCATCCTAGTAATGTAGGTTTAAAATGATGTATCTAGTCCCTGACTAAAGCATTTCAAATAATTTTCCTATTTAATAATAGTTCAGTTTTAAGGGGCTAAACCTAAACTTGTTTAGAACAGAATACATAAGTTATATACATAAGTAATTATTTTGGATAAATACTTTTAAAAAGAAACCCATCTTTTTAAGGAACATACTTTTCTTTTTTTCTTTTTTCTCCTTCTTCTTCCTCTCCTTTTCTTTCTTTTTCTCTTCTTTCTCACGCTTTTTCTCCTCCTTCTCCCTCTTTTTTCTCTCCCTCTCTTCTTTTTTCTCCTCATCATCATCATCATCATCATCTCCGCCTCCGAGGAGAGCGAAGATGATTCCCGTCTGAGAGTTCACCCCCACCGCTGTGACTAGCATTTTTCCGGAGCCCTCCATCACATGCGTGCCTGTTTAAACAGGACAAAAATGGGCATTTAACCAGGTATTGTGTGTAAGTGCTTCTTGGAATTTAGATTGTTGTAAAGTTAAAAAAGCAGAGAAAAACCTGAAAGAAGCATAGGGTCTTTGTCCACAGTTTTTTTGACATGGTCCGACTCTCCAGTGAGGGAGCTCTCGTCAATTTTTAGATCGTTGCCTTGGATTAGTACACCGTCAGCAGGAAGGAGGTCACCTGGAAGCACAAAGCAAAGGACAGATGGTGTCATCTGAGACACAACAGACAGATGTTTGCATCGCAAGCCAAAAGAGAGGTTTTTAATCGAGCATGGCAAATGCCAAGCAAAATAACAAGAAACAAACAGACTAATGAAAAAAGAAACTATTTTATATGCTTTTTTTTAAATAATAGCTAAGTTAAATGTTGTTCTCCGTTCACTCTGAGGTCTTTTCAAGCCCGTACACAGTGTTTTTCCATTCATTTTTTCTTATTTTCACACAGCTCTTTTCCATACAACAACATTTCATTCCATGGCTGTCAAGCTTTAAAAAAAATCTCACACATTCACATGCAGAATTTACAAAATGGTTGTAAAAAGAGTCTTTTTACTTAAAAAAAAATAATTAAACATGTTACTTGCTTTCCTTGTAATTATTATAATAAGTGAAAATTCAAAAATGTATTTTTTGTCCATTAAGCTTTTGTCGATAGCAAAAGCTTAATAACAATAGCTTTAAAAATTTCTATTTAAGAGTTTAAACAATATGTAAGCATTTTTTTTAAATGTCAATTGTGTTAATTAATAAATCATAAGGGAGAAGGGAGATCATTTTACCATATTTTACTTGTGCAACGTCTCCAACCACAATCTCGGCCACTGGAATCTGAACGACTTGACCAGCTCGGAGCACAGTGAACTTCTGCTCTTGTTCAATGCGGCTCTGCAGCCCACGGAATTGCTTTTCTTTGCTCCAGTCGTTAAAGGCTGTGACAAAAACCACGCAGATAACAGACAAGAGGATGGCAGCACCCTCAATCCAGCCCGCCTCTGCCTCACCCTCATCCTCAACTCCTCCAGCCGCCCTACCACAGTCTGCATGAGAAAGTCACCGTAAGAAACAACTACTACATGTACAAATCTTATATGCTACATAACTGTTTAAAGGTCTTGGGTCAGTAACATTCTTTTAAACTTTCCATTCATCAAAGAATTCTTTAAATGATGTTTCCACCAACATATAAACATTGACAGTAATAAGAAATGTTTTTGAGCAGAAAATTGGCATATAAGAAAGATTTCTAAATGATCACGTGACACTAAAGACTGGTGTAATGATTCAGCTTTAACATCACATACAAAACAGTTATTTAAAATAGTAACAATATTTTACATTAGTATAACAGCCAAATATATGCAGCCTTGGTGAGCAAAAAAGACCATCTCAAATCTGATCAATACATATTAGGTTAAAATGTTATTATTATTATATATAAATATAAGTTAAGGTCTGAGCAATAACACCAAATAATACGATTTGCAGGATTTGCATTTTACTTCTAAATGCACTGTAGGGTTGAAATAAAAGTATTTCTGAAAACAGAGTCCCCGGGTGAGCTGAATACATAATAGCACTACGTCACCTTCAGGGCATGTTACAATTTCTAATTCATTGTTATTCAACAGCACCACTGAGTAAGAGAAACAGAGGCATATTATTCATACTGAGCGTAAAAGCTCTATGATACTCACGTTCTCTCTCTGCATCAGGAGGTTTATAGAAGGAAAGGCCTAAGGATATTATGGCTGCAACTTCCAAAATAATTAGAGTCACATCCTGCAATGCTTCCCACACTAGCTGAAGGAATGTTTTTGGCTTTTTAGGAGGTATAAAATTTTTTCCAAATTCTTCTTTTCTTCTTGCAATGTCATCAGAATGACCGCTTAAGCCTAAACAGAGAGAAAGAGCAGAATAAACATAAGTATTTGGTGCAGAAATCATTTTTACTATTTTCATTTATTGAATATTACTCCAATAGTTTTATTTACAGCTTTAAACATTTTTTTTTTTTTGCGTTTAATACATTAATGACTTTGGGCATAGGTTATAAATATAAATATAAAGATCACTGTAATGACTGCCTCTTTGCATTTTTAAAATATACGCTTTTTATCACACCACAGATACACAATTACAGTCAAGATATCCAATAGTAATAATTTAACAAAGATTTCTGATGGGTCTCTAAAGATAATTATTAATGAGAACATTTGAATTGCATATGGCTTAGATGAACTAAATATCTGTATGGCATATCTATATGTGCCGGGTTTGCAATTTAAAAACACCTTTTGAAATAGTACAATGAAAACATACCGATGATTTAAACCTATCCAAAAGATGGATAGCTGAGTAAAAAAGTCAATCCTCAAACTTGTTCTAGCTCTATTTTAAAACGCTTGAGAAATTGAATTGGATTTGCAGTTGGCTTTTACTTTGTTTTGTTTTTCATTTCAAATATAATGGATTCCAAAAAATACCCAAGATTTCCGCTTCCTACGCAAGCAAGAGCACAGCCTGAACAGTAACACAGTGTAATCCCTCTCTTCCTTCCCTTGCTCAATTACAAAACGCTAGTCCTCTGCCCCCTCAAAGGTTTACCCACTGTTGGCAAGGGCAAAAATGAATGTAAACCCCATGCAGCAGAGCAGCGGCCAGTGAGATTAGCGTGAAGCGGAGCAATGAAGAGCCTGCCTCGGTTTAAGGTGAGTGGGATTACATGAGGTAAATTGATCTGGTCCCACCTGTCACAACTACAACTGTCTGTTATGGCTCATGACAGAGCTAAATATGCCAGTGCAGAGCAGTAAGCCAATGCATAGCGAACTGGAAAATATAGATGGATGTCATGGTAAATAAGACTTAAAAAAACTATAATCAAAGTTAGATTTTAATAAGGGATAGGACTCTTTCATAACAGATGGATTGTGTATTTATAATACACATAAAAATCTTAAATGAAAGAGTGTAAACATATTTCGCTGGAAATATCAAGGGAAACGTAAGCTGATCATGGTGTTAGACAAATGATTTGAGTTGAGCTTGCCGAAATAATATGAAGACAGACTGTTCTAAGCTAGAAGCGCAGAATAAGATGAATAAAAAGGTAAAATGTGCAAAAAGAGGGACTGCAAAATACCGCACTTCGATAACCTGGAAAATTAAGGGAGAAGAAAGGGCAAAAATGTCTGGCGGTTAAACATGTTTTGCCAGCTGGCTGACACATGCCGGCTGTAATTTAGTTAGAAATTATGTACTGCAAAAAAACTTTTCATTATTCATTCTTAACCAGGGCACTTGGAACGATTCGGAAAAACATAACTCAAATAAGAAATAAAAACTCAAATTATTAGAGCTGTCTATAGTTTAAAATAACCTTAAGATCCCATTAGTTAACACAAATTAACTCATTAATGATTTGATTTTAATAATGCATTAGTTAAAATCACTATTAACTTAGATTAATAGATTAATCTAAAAGTTAGATCACTATTAAGATTAATAAATACCTTAAAATTATTTTTCATTGTTAACTATTGTAAAGAAATTGAGCTTATATAAAAGTGACTTTAATGAAAATGCTAAATACTGTACTGAAATTTTATATATATCGAGGTTAACTATATCTGCTTAATAAAAATCCTACATAGTATGGTCAAAAATAGACATGCTATCATATTAGCAACTGACTTCATAAAGTGGTACAACTTTCTCTTAGAACCGAGACCTTTCAATTGAGTCATGCAGACAAACTATGTACCTCATTATATACTCCATTATTACTTCACTGTCAAAGGGAGATTCTTTTAAAGCTAAAATATGGTCCTTGTTGAAAGTTCTAGGGCTAATGGCTAAAGGAAACAGCACATGGAAAAAGATGCCTGAAACGTCTAATTGCTAATTAGTTATTTAGTTCACGCATTTATCTGAAGCGATTACGCTTCACTTGTTACAGAGACAGTCTTCCAGGAAGAGCCTGAGGTTAAGTGCTTGCTCAAGGCTGAAATGGTGAGAGGTCATGGATCAACCCCTGGGAAGTTTGAACATACAACCTTTGCTCAGCTCAGATCTATAACCACCAGGCTAAAAAAGCCTCAGCGTCACTAAACCATTTGGCTAAATAAGACCACAGGCTCAGCAAAACTGAAAGTGATTGGGTTTTTCTAGGAACGCAAGATATATCTGTACCATCTCAGTACCTGGCTGATATTAGAGATTTTTATGATTTATTGTTATTGTACATGCTAACTTTCTTACTTTTAGGTTACCTTTATTGTCATCTAAAGCTCACCTATGGGTGATGTTTAAAAGCACCAAATTTATACACAGTTAAATTTAATCTTAAGCAAATCTTAAAATTAATATACATTTTAAATTTAATATTTTAATGTTGTGGTGCCTTTATTGACTTTTAACATTTTTTTAATTATTTAAATGTAGAATTGAACATTTATTGGTTAATATTGGTTCTAATCTGAAGAATAATTATCAACCAATCAGGTTAGTTATAAATTTTAACCAAATACAGATATTTTTTTTATCCACTTTAACCAGGTTTGGTGGTAAGAACAATGCATATTATTAATATCTTTTAATGCATAAGCATGAACATAGCAAAATAACTATTTACCATCTATTGGTGATGATTTTAACCTGGAACAGAGTCCCTGAACATCTCCATAGCACTCCTGAATCCTTTGTAATCCATCTGTCCCTCTGAGTTCCATGAGTGATCGAAGCTCTTTGAGTGTGCAGCCAAAATCTCCATCATGATTGGCGTCTGCTTTGTACTTCGACCCACGGAATGAGTTTTTGGCCATATTTCCGCTGAAGTGCACCAAAAAATGGAGGAGAAGTGGCTTCCCCTGAGGTAAGCAGTGACAATATCCAGACTTAATTCCTCAGGGATGCAAAAAGCAGCTCTTGTGATGACACACCAGATGCGATTCAAATGCCATTTCCATTTGATTTTCCGATGTATCTTCTCTCATCTTGAATTGATTGGAGTCACAGCAGGTCGAATCTTCAGGTTTGCACCAAGTTACATCTAAAACAAAAGCAAGTTCATTACATGCTCTATCATTCTCATGTCAGCTTATGAGATCATTTAGCACATGAATCCAAATGAATGTGATTATTCGTGTGCTGTCACAACTGCCAGATCAAGTGATGCCACTGTCAATCAACTAAGGAAGTCGCATCAAACCCTATGCTACTGGTTCAAGATGATGTTGACAGGTATGCAAAGTGACAGTTGGCTTTTGTAATGGCCCTTGAGCGGAAAGATCTGTTACGTCTGCTTAAAGAACGGAATGCTAAAATTAGTTCTCTTACATAAAACCGGCAGCTCGTCAAGAAGAGCGACCTGCCAAAGATAACAGACATGACTTAAAAGTTGTATTCGAAAAACATGGACAAATGGAAAATAAAGTTTTAGAAGGTATTCAAAATAAAGTATAATTGAATGAAAAAATGTTTTATTAGTATTATTTATACAGTAGTTTTATATATATATATATATATATATATATATATATATATATATATATATATATATATATATATATATATATATATATATATATATGTGTGTGTGTGTGTGTGTGTGTGTGTGTGTGTAATATTTCTTTTGACAGTTAATTTTGTTTTTTAAATACTATAATAAATACTCTTTTCTAGTAATATCAGATCTTAAAAAAAAGTTTTAATTTAGTAAATTATAATGGTCATATTTAGTTTTAGTTAATTAATAGTTTATAATAACCCTTGATTGAACATACGAAGAAACAATTTTCTAGATCTTCTTTTATCATTGTAATTTATGTTCAGACTCAAAGGCAGTGACATCTAAAGCCCTCTCAAAGGTCATGGACCACAAAATATGTTTGTGTCATCTTGAATAAATTAGCGTTTTTAAGATTTTAAATCACCTCTTATTTTTTGGATCATTAAATGTTTGCCTTGTTAACTTTTTATCGGCCTCCCAATAGCAGAATAAAACATGAATTGCCAAACAAATGATTTTACAAAAGCCCCAAACCAAAACACATCATGACAGTCAACCTACCTCGATTCAATACCATAAAACAGATAGAAAAGTACTTACAGACTTGTTTTACATGTCCATTCGTGCCACAACGAGACAAATGCAACCCCTCGACCGGCACAGTCAGAAGGTGCTGCTTTCAGAGCCTGAGCGACTCGCAGTCACATACAATTACTCCAAACAACACAAAGCCTATACTGCAAAGTGTCATGCCAAAAATTCTCCTTTGCCACATAAATTTATTTGACCTTCAGTAGACGGTCTTGAGAAGCACAGTCTCCATTAGAGGAAATGGCTTGCTGAATGATTATCTCAGGAAAGCTTCTTGCTTAATCTAATTAGTCAATCTGTGGCAGTAGTGAGACACACAGCCACTGCTGCTGTAGGGAAGAAAATGCGCAGTTGAACACAGACAAACATATTTACGCATTCCTAGATAGTACCCTCAGTTAATTCAGACTTCTGAGGGAACTAAGTGCAGTCGGATAAAGCCTAAAGGCACACAAGTTGCGCTTCTGTACACAAAAAGCTTTTATTTGGTGCATTTATTTGAATCACAAATGGACTTGTACCACTAAAAGAAGAGTTTTATGAAGAATCGCAAGAATAAGGCTGAGAAAAGCCTGAATGTCACTATTAGATGTTTTATGTACACAATCATTTATGTGAGGAACAAAGATTATCTTTTGATTAAATATTTCTACAAACAGCACCTTTTTCATTTATGTTGCTACACTAGATGCTCTCAAAAATAAACTTAATACTGAAAGTGAATTGTGAAGGTTTCTGTGACACGAACGCTGCAAATCTATATTTACTGAAGCTGTGAATGAGAAGCGTGAGTCACATGGAGATGCTGCATGATGCTCTGGAAGTCAGATGTGGAAAGTTGCTGGCTAAATAAAGCAAATGAGTGCGAAATGTTAATGAATGAGCATTTAGCAGAAATAATGTGTCATTACGAAGGACAAAATTGATATCTAGGACTTTCACTAACATGTCAAAGTGTTTTATATTTTGTTATGACAATAAACATCATGTAACACCTTATCAATACAGGCTTTTTTTCATCCAACAACTTTCACATAGGCCTAGCTCTATCAGAATGCACTTTGTAGACTATAGAAAAATCCAGAAGTCACTGTCTCAGTTGGCTTGAGGTGTAGCAATGGCTATGGACTAAAAGAAGACTAATCAGTCTTCACAAAATAAGACTTTCAGTACTTTTGAAGGGTTTAGCTTAAGTAATTTAATGTTTAAACAGTAGAGCAACAGTTAACCATATTTTAAAAGTGTCTCAAACTTTTTAAACCAAAATGCTAGTGTTTTATGTATCTCTGTGTGTGATGTGTAATCATATAATATAAATAATAATAAGTAAGGTTATATATACTTGCTCAGTCTTAAGCAAAGCGCTTGGACTGCGAACTGTTGCTATGGTTACCACCTCCCGGCCGAACGCAACTTCTCTTGTTATTAGCATCTATGACTAGCTTGTAATTAAACTTCGTGGTTATGTCAATAAAAACTTGTGTATACATAGTAAAGTATACATAAAGCACGTTTTAAGACCCCGTCAACCTTAACTAACTATCCTTAATTCGCACCCCGACTACAATGCTGCCTGCTCTACTGGTCTATTTTATTAGCATAAATGATAAATATGAAATCAACGGAAACGAATAAAACTCAAAGCTCAGTTTCCACCAAAGCATAAAGCACGTTACAAGGCAGTTATGAAGTCATTGTGCCATCAACGCAAAATCCTCTCAGCGACACAAATAGCACTGACCGCAGTAATGGGCCCATGATCTCTGTCTTGCAAGGGCACAACACATTACCTTAACAAGAAAGACTAAAACACTCTCAATCACTTAGACGAGACTCGACTGGCGCACGCAAACTGAAATTGAATACAGCGATACATTTTTTTCTACGTAGCATAATGTTTGGTCATTTTTTGGAAAGCAGAACAGTAATGAATTTGCATCAAGAATAACATTTTGCTGTCAGAAGGTATAAAGCACAAAGTTTAGGACTATATGAGGAAGAAATAAAACAGACGCGCAGAAAAACGAGTCTTCATCACGCGATTCCAAAGTCAAATTATTACAATAACTTTAAACAGCATGCTTTCGCTACTAAACCCAACCATTTCGATCTCTATTAACTTGCCACTTGAGTAAAACCTAACGTGGCCCGTACTGTAATACGTGAAACTACACGTTTAGCCTATACAGTGCATAATAATTACGCATTTTGCTTGCATCCATGTGTACTCACTTTGAACCGGTGCGCGTCAGTTCCACTTGGCATCAATAGTCTCGCGCCGTGGATCTACAACTCGATCCGGAACGACCCGCCCACCGCGCGCCAGTCGGCGGAGTGTTTACGTCAGAGGCACGGCTCGGGATTTAACTCGGACTCCCATTGGCCAGCGCTTGTCCCAGGTACAGGTGTCATCCCTTGTTGAAACAGCTGTCATCACCAGCAACCGGCAAAGATGCGTCGGCGCGATGGACAAGCGGGCCGCGCTAAACTTGACGTGTTATTATTAGCAACGAGAAGAGGGCCGTAGTAGAGATTTACAAATTATTATCTTATTGAAGGCTTTAGCTCCACAGTCCAGCCACATCTAATATAAGACTCAATGAAGATAGACGTGTCGGTACAAAAAACATATATTGATTCAGAATAAAAGCTATTGAAACGCGCACATCTATCTATCTATCTATCTATCTATCTATCTATCTATCTATCTATCTATCTATCTATCTATCTATCTATCTATCTATCTATCTGTCTGTCTGTCTGTCTGTCTGTCTATCTATCTATCTATCTATCTATCTATCGAAGGTTATATACAGGGCCCCATGTCTGTTACATATATGAGTGTACATTTGGTGCCCAAAGTAAATATTTTTGGTGCTTTTTTATTGTAAAGTGTCTTATAGCTGAAAATCACAATTTCTTGTTGTCCGAATTAGTTGAATTAGTGAGGCTGACTAAAAATATAACTTTCAACTTTTTGTCATTGTAATGAAAAACAGCAAAGGGTAATTAAGTGCATCGTGCATATATATATATATATATATATATATATATATATATATATATATATATATATATATATATATATATATATACATACACATATAATATGCAAAAAAAAAAAACCTTTTATTTTGGATGTGATTAATCATGATTAATCGTTTGACAGCACTAATTAGGTCTATTGTAATCGCCCCCTTTAGAGTCTACGGTGGTAACGACCCTGCTTCTTATAGTGAAAACATGCATGGCAATCCAGGATGTGATTTGCGTATTTGTTATGTTTTTTGATTGGTACGATGAGCTAAAAGCGCACGCGGTGCTTCTCGTACGCTGGCACGCGAGCGTTTAACTCCACTGCTCTGTCTCAGGGACGGTAGAGAGCATAACCTCGCTTAAACAGGATTAGCTATAAATAGTGCTGCCTATCCGCCTGACTACAGCGCGGCAGGCTCTCGCGACGCGGGCTCCATCGCTAAACCCACTTCTCCATATAGTTGATTGAGCATCCGCCCCTACCTCCAATTTGCTAAGTCAACCTTTGTAAAAAAAAAAAAAAAAAAAAAAAAAAAAAAAAAAAAGAGGAGTGTGCTTAGTTGTACTACATGTGCACTTTCTAGAGCATTTCAAATCTTAAAAGTATATTTGTAAAAACTGTACTTGCAGAAAATATATTAATAATTAAATAAAAGAGAGTACGCTTTTATGACTTAACATTAATGTTTATTAGTGCATATGGCAGTATACTTTAGCCATATTTCAAAGACAATAATTGTGACATTACTAGTACTGTAAAATGATTAATAGTGATCCATAATAAACATTTTGGTTTACAAATGTATATGTACTGTGTATATTTATATATATATATATATATATATATATATATATATATATATATATATATATATATATATATATATATATATATATACACATGTGTTTGTATTTATATATACATAATATACAAAGTACACGCACATATATTATTTTATTTTGGATGTGATTAATTCATCATTTAATCGCACTAGACATTGCATAAAAAAGTGACTCAAAAAGCACTAATTGCATTTAATATAAATTATACTAAATTAAACTATAATATACTTTAACTTAAATGTAAAATAGCGTCATAAAATATTACAGAAAGGTCATACACATATATAGGCTAAGCATGTTCTTTTAAATGATAAAATGTCCCATAATAAATTCCTTTTTCACAACAGAGGACCCACGACTGACCTCGTCAAAAACCTGGATTACTACACATTCCTGTATTGTATTAAACCCAAGATAACAACACTACGCGACCAGATTTGTAGACTTTTCCATAATGGTTAAAATTTGGAACAGCTGATCTGAGCCTACTTCCTATCTTTATCCTAATTCCAGTTCGTCATTCCGAACCAGTCGTTCCCTTCCCCCAGCCACGCCTCTGGAAAGTTAGAGATCAAGCCAAATGTCTTTGCTGATCCTGCCCTCCCATATCACCTCAGCACGGCAATGACGCCTGATGATGTCAAACCCTGCCCACACGTGGAGTCGAGCGTGTGCCTGTGCGGCCGGCCATACAACGTAAAATTATGCTAAACGCACAAGGCATGTATGCTTTAACACTGATGACCATTCACGTGCGCAAATACTCGCTGTCATAGGATTACATTGGAGAAACACACTCCAGCGCACACACACACACACACACACGGCGGGATTACCAACACAGTTCCACACAGACATAGCAAGATTACAGAGATACATACAACCCCCTCTTCTTCCCCAACACAGGATACAGACTGCTGGATTAGAGAGGCACAGATTCACACAGAGGGAAATTACAATACAGCGCATGTCAAAAACTCTCCGTTGAGGATAAATGCACAAGCACGCACTAATAAGATTTTAATTATATGGCTAAACATGCTGTTTCGGATGCTGATTTGAGATACAGCCTTTTTCGATTGCTTGAGTGACAGATGCAATTTGATGTGACAGCAAATGTGATTCTGAGGTTTAATTGGCACAGATGGATCGATCGGCCTCTGTCGGACTGCTCTCATTTAAACGCCGAATAGCATCCTTGCATCAATAGAAAGGAGACGACACACACACACCACCAACATTACACACTTCATGTGCACACACGCGCACAAACACACCGTCACAGAATAACCTCACTAATCTTCTCTCAATGGTTTAAAGCCGCTGAAGAAGCTTAATAATTTAAGAGGAAAACAGCATCAGTGCTTTTAAGGACATATGCACAGAGATTAGCCCCCTTGCTCCACACTGGACAACAAAGGACACCCTTTCGCATGACTGAACTGATGACGCAAAATGCTTTTGGATATCAATATGATAAAGCAGAGCGGCCGATAGACCGATGGAACAGAGTTGTCCTATGTGACGGTCCATTTGGGGGGAAAAGGATATGACCGCTGTGGTTATGTCCATACAGTCATTTAGCAAAATTAAATTCTGTCAAAATATTCAACCTTGTGTTGTTCCAAATCTGTATGACTTTCTTTCTTCTATTGAAAATAAAAGAAAGTATCTTGAATAAAAGTGATAACCAAACAGACCCGTATTAGTTTAAGCATCAACATTTTTCAATACCTCCCCACTTCCTTCACACTAATAGCTTTTTGACAATTTTATGCAGTAACTACTTGGCATTCTTGGGCTGCGTTTTCCAAAAGCATTGCAACCATTGGTCTCAGTGATCTCTCTTGGTCTCTTATCTCACAATGCTTTTGAGAAACAGAGCTTTGAGCATTAACAGGGCCACCTCTATCATCCAGCTAGTTGATGAATTGTATGTTGACTCTTCATCCTGACTGGACTTGTTGACTGTTTCTTCATCAGGGACGGAGCCCCCCTCTATTATTAATAGTTTAGCACAGGCCTGTAAAGGTCAAATGCATTAGTTGAGATATCAAACATGCTGCATGAAGATCTGGGCAGGATAAATTAGTTTTTATCTAGCTATTTGTTTTATCTAAGCGTATTGGTTTTATTTTATGAATATAGGCCTAAGTAAATAACTAAGGTTTGTGACTAAAATGTGTCTTTATTGGGCGTAATCTCATACATCAGAATATTCTTATAACAAAATCTCTTCTAATATAGCTACTTGTCAGCTTCTCATTTCTCACTTCTGGGTGAAAATGTTGATTTGTTTCAATGTTTGCTTTAATTATTTCAACGAAACAAAACTTGTCTTCCTCCAGGTGGCACATTGTTTCTTAGAGAACCGAGCGTAGCGTATTAAAATTTCAGGACATTTTAATTTGCTACATTTGTACACTAAAACAACTGTTTAAATATTTTAACAAATTAGCACGCGCCTTGTAAAACTTACCCATGATCTCGCTTTTAAACTATTTTAAAAATCCTCATCTAGTAATCACAAATGACTCTGATTGTTCAATTCTGACCAACGCTGACAAAAGTAACAGCTACCACGTGACAGTACTGTCTCGCGGAGCCTGTTATTTTTCTCAGCGCTGTTCAGGATAGACCAGTTAGATTTGTTTTTGAACACTACGCTTCTTTAATCTAGAGCCGGACAATTATTTAAAAATAATAACGATACTCAGAGGCTGTGTAATAATACACATAGAAGAGCAAAATTTTGTTTTTGTATTTAGAGACACCCTTCGGTCTGAAACTAAGCCACGCCCCAATTTAATGCTAATTAGCTTTCTTTGATCTTTGGTTTGGTCTTTTAGCCTAGTCAGTAGCCATAAAAACATATCATTAATGCGTTTGAGCTTAATGTTCAAATTACACGTAATAATTCTGTCTGAGCCAAACCAAAGCTGCATTTCAAGAAATATTTTAATATGGATTTTAAAGACACAAATTCACTCCTTCAAAATAAGGGCACTTAGTAGGTAGCCTATCCAGGCTGTGCTCGCACGGCGCCATTTTCCCTGGGAGGGTATGATAACAGAATCATACTGCCAACGTGCACTATTAAGGGCCCTAGAAATCTGTTTTACGAAGTGATATAAAATATGGATTCGGCGTCGACCAGCTCTAAACTCATCTATAAAAGTAAGTCTTTCGTATTTGCGCGAAACTAATTAGTAACGTGAGCATTAAGCTAACTAACTGGCTGTTTTATGTGCACTAGTGTCTACTGAGGATATCACAAAACTGATACAGCTGCGGTCGAGCAACTCAGCGCTTTTTGACGGGAGGAAAAATTCGTCTAAAACAGCCTGGAGGTGAGATTTGTTATTCCTAAAATGTGCCTATATTTCCCACAACCCGTGTTCAGGTTCAAAGATGTTATAATTGTTATTGCTATTATTTTTATTTATTTTTATTTTTTTATTTTAAGTGCAATACTCAGAGAAATGGGGCTTGAGGAAAAGATGACAACTGAGCAGATTGCCAAAAAGTGGGAAAACCTGAAGGCAAGATACAAGGTTGGTCTCACTGCTAGTTGTGTTTTGCAAATGCCAACTTTCAGAGAACATGTTCAACAGTTTAATGCATTTCACACTTTCATTGCTAGGATGCAAAATATCCTCCCACCGGTGTGGAGAAGAACCCCACCTGCTGGAAATGGTTTAATCTCATGGACGATGCTCTTGGTGAGGAGTTTGATGAAAAGGTCAGCCAGCAGGTGATCACATCTGAAGCCAACAGCGATAACGCACCACATCCTAGTAAGAAACTACGGCAGATTAAAGTCGGAGGGGAAATATTGGAATTCCTGGAAGAGGAAGGAACTTCGGTGAATGTGCCGCCGGCCTCCAGGCCACATCTGACTAAGAGGGCAAGACAGAAAGGCAAGCAGACGAAAGAAAGTCACTCGTTGGACATAACGAGAACCAAACTTCAAAAAGAAAGACAGCTTCTGGAAAAGGAGCTCGGAGGACTGGACAGAGAAAAGGCCCTTCTCGAGCGGGAAAGGGCCCTTGCCGATCGGGAAAGAGCGGCACTTCAGCGGGACAGAGCCCAGGTAGAGAAGGACAAAGCTGCGGTTAACAGAGACAAAGCTGCTTTGGAACAGGACAGAGCCCGACTGCAGAAAGACAGAGAGGCTCTGGCGAGGGACAGAGTGGCCCTCGAAAGAGACAGAAGGTCGGCGCACATCACCAATCACGTGAAAAGCAGTTCAGGATGCAACGGGCTGGACTGTCCGCACGAAAAGAACAGAGAACGCTTAATATTCTTACTAGAAAAAGTGATCGAAAAAATCTGAAGCAGGTCTGAGAAGAGGGCAAACTTCAGGGAAAAAAACAGATGCTGCGATGAGTTGAACAAGTCGTGGGTCGTTTAAATGGATGAGTTCTGCTAATATTACAATGATCAATTTTTTCAATCCAAAATCAAATGCATTTGTTTGAATGCACGCAGTCTAGAATGAATTCAGTGTACAAATATTTTTGAGATTTTGTTCATTTGTAAAAGTTGAAAGGAACGTGAGTGTGATGGAGTACAATAACAGTGTCTGTAAGTAAAGTATACCATTTGTGCCACACAATAAATGTCAAAACAAGACGGTCCACCTTTTAGTTATTTAGAAGCTTAGATCTTTGCTGAAAAGTAGAATGCTGTTTAATGACCGGTCCTATTGTAGAGACAACTTACCCCACATAGAATTTTACAAACACTATCGTTTTTTTTAGCCATTCATTTTTTCATGAGACTTTATGGTTTACGTCTAAACACGTTTTAGGTTTGTGGTTTTCACAAATAACCATACGCTAAAAAACATAAACCAGAAAAACTTCACTTTTGTTTACAAAACATGGTATGATGATGGTATCATACATATATGGTAATTGTAAATATTGCAGATACACATTTGTAATAAAATCTATTTTCAAATGGGTGTAATTATTTTTTTAAAATAATTTTACTTATTTATATGCTTCTTTATATATATATATATATATATATATATATATATATATATATATATAATAATTTTTTTATTATTTTTTTGAGTTTTGATGTGCATTTTAGTTTAATTTTTAGTAAGTTAGTTAGTTTACATTTTTTAATATGTGTTGTATTTTATTTCCGAATAATTTTCTTCGTTTTAGATGACAGTAATAACCCTGCTGTTATTCATAAGATTCTGCATTTTCGATGGCTCGATTTCCTATAAAACCTATATCAAATCTATTACTAAAGAAGAAAAGAACGTTTCTTTTAGTGAGCTCATTTTAATGCGGCTGTTTTTCTCCCGCCCGCCAGAGGGCAGTGGTCTAATATCGTTGGTCCGTCACTGAAAAGCTGTGAAGAAGTGCTGTCTGCAATAGAGGCGCAAACGGTTGTTGAAGAAGTGAAAGATAGCAATAATATTCATGGTATTACTGTATATCTCACGAGAGGACTTTGGCCGCCTCTTTCCCTTTAAGATATGGCGCAACCATCTCAACAGTGTGAGTGTCATTGTGTAAAACTGCACTGTGTGCACGCATGCAAAACTTTCGCACATTACCTTAACTCTGTTTTATGAGTTTATATATAGTTCACGTTGGATTTAAAGCCGGGTTACTGCACCTGACGTGCGCAGCTGCTTTCGACTAATAAATAAGGACTTATTACTGTTATTTCAGACTGACAGTTGTCAGTGTTTGTGGTGTGGCTTGAATGGGCGGTTTGTTTTGCGTGTATTAAATCACATGCTACAGCAGCACCAAAGCTAGGGTGAATTCATGCCGGACTGTCCCTCTGCATCGCTGTTCTGTTTCAGGGTCTCACAAGGACACTGAGACACTGATCAGGTGGCGCATGGCCCATGGCTATTTATTCTCAGGCTGGAGGAACACATGCAGAAATGGCTGGGAGTATGTATTCATTGTGATTCATTTTATGTTTGCAGTACATTTTGTATCCGATCATGTATGCATAATTGTTTGCTGTTGCTATTGTTTTACAATAGAGAACTCGTAATGAAGGGATTTTCAAACTTTGAATAGCAGGGACCCGTTTATGCTGCCCCCTTTCTAATAAATCATGACAGATGATTCATATATGATCATTTATTTATAATATATGTGAAATTAGAAATAAAAAATGATTTATTATTATTTTAATTAATGACGTTGTTATAATTCATTAATCTAAAAAATGTTTGTATAATATTTTGTTATTTTTCTATATTATTAAAATATTCAAAAAAATTAGTAATTAGTAAAAAAGTAATTTTGTACTTTTTAGACACTTATAAATTGTTAATTAAAACCTAAATTAAATACTAAAATAAAACATAAATAATTAAATCAATTGTTATATATATATATATATATATATATATATATATATATATATATATATATATATATATATATGTATGTATGTATATAAACCACAATGTAGAATGAATTTATTATTTTCACAGTTTTTAGAAGTAAAATATTTTATTCTATAAATTACAAATAAAGTTCCAAAATACAATTAAAATGTTTAAAATATTTAGGTAATGTATTAAAGAACCACATTAGAGAGTTTTGTAAAATTAATACATAAATAAATAGACAAAATAAAATAAATGCATTTTACGTTTTCCCCCTAGGGGTCATCAATATTAAATCCCAAGGTTTTGTTTATGAGCAGTTTTCAAATTGTGTTTGTTTTTTTTTCGTAGACTATTTATACAAGAGGCAAAATCCAATCTGGATGGAAATATTACTTCTCAAAGAGCAAAACGAAAGTGGGAGAATTTAAAATGCAAATACAAGGTAAGATGGACATATAGAATCTTTATTTTTTATTTTCAATTATAATTTTTTAATTGTTTAGCTGCGCACCATGCTTTATGTTCTTCCGAAAAAATCTACTTAGAAATTCAACATGTATACATGCATTTCTCCTGATGTATTTTTCTCTCCTTTTCACTCCCAGGTTTTAAAAGCGCTCGCGAAGGACGTTGAAACGGTTAAACCTGAATCCTGGCGGTGGTTCAGACTCATGGAGAAGGCGGTAGACGGCGATCCCACTGACACCGACCCTCCCAAACCATCCTTACTGAGCAACCTGGCCGATGAGTCAGATTGTGCAGCCCAGCCCAGCAAGAAGATGTATCAAGTAGAAATGGGGAGTGATATTCTGGAATTACTGACACATTCAGTAATCGAGGTCAATACTCAAACGACAGTAGCTGATGGAGGACCCTCATCAGATACAGCAGAAAGCGTGAGAGAGAGGCCCGTGGAAAAAAGCCCTCCAGAGACTCAAGACGAGCTGCACTTTGAAAGAGCCAAACTCAAACGAGAGCGCCAGCTGCTGGAGAAGGAGCACGCGGACCTGGACCGAGAGCGAGTGCTACTCGAGCGAGAGAAGGCCGTCGCAGAGAGGGAGAAAACGGCACTGGAGAGAGACAGAGCGCAGCTGGAGAAGGACCGAGCTGCGATTGACCGGGAAAGAGCCTCGCTGGAACAGGACAGAGCGAGACTTGAGAGGGACAGAGCGGCCCTTGAAAGAGACAGAGAAACTTTCACAGCCTTGGCTCTCGGGACAAATGGCACAGGACACACTCAACTGGACTCCCCATACGCAGAGGACAGAAAAAGATTAATATTTTTGTTTGAAAAACTAATCGAGAGATTTTGAAATGGCTGAAAACGGTTTCTGTTGCTTGTTCTGAGGTTATTTAAAATAACAGTGTACATAAATTAAAGCATTTCAAGGTTAAGTTGTCCCTCTCAACACACATTTTTGAGGACAAGAAATGTGTTCAGAGCTGTAGTTTATTGTAGTTCAGTACAGTACATAATGGATAATTCATGTTAAGTTTATTCCCCCTTATTTTCAGGTCCTTGAAAGCAATGAGATTAAAATTATTGTGTCAGTCTTGTGTCTTTCATATTTATTTAGTGCCTTAAAATCAGTTGCTTCTAATTTAAACCTTAAAACAAATTGTAAGAAATTGAATACCCAATTTATTAAAACTCCACGCAATATTATACTAACAAAATTAATAATATATTAACATATAATGATTTCCAATAACACACATGAACTATGAAATGAGGTAACTAAATGCAAAAGGCTCATGAAGTGGTTCACTTTGAGCACAGAAATGAAAAGCTGTAGTCATGTTTATCGCTATTCTGCAAAATTCAATAGGAATCCACACGATTGTGAAAGATTTTGTTACCTAAGGGCACTGACCAACAGAATAGACAGATATTTCTGCACTACTATTAACAAAACATTTTGTTTTGCTCGTTTTTTAAACAACAGTATTCTCAACAAGCAGCCTAAGTTAAAGTCACAGGTAGTCATAGGCTGGGGGAAAAATGTTTAAATAGTATGTTGAGGCTGTAGATCTACAGTATTTTTATAACATATTCTGCATTATATAATAACTTTTGCTGCAACCCATTAACCCAGGGGAAAGCTCATTTTTCCTTTATGCAAATGATTTACCGAAATGGCATTGCAGGTTTGTATTTTTTAATTAATCTTTTTTAAGACTTTGCAAGTCAGCTTTGTGGTCACTGCTTCCTCGTTCTGGTCTCTAAAATATCAGATTAAATATACAGCACAGTGATAATTGTATTTAATTGTATTTAACCGATTTACTCATGTTGGAATCTAGTTCTGTTGAACTGTTAAAAATGGACTTTAAGAGAAAAATTATTTATCAAGTGTAATTTGAATGTATTGTAAAACAACAACAAATGAAACAAAACACACACACACACACACACACACACACACACACACACACACACACACACACACACATATATATATATATATATATATATATATATATATATATATATATATATATATATATATAGTGGACATGCAAATCAGCTACTTCCCATAAAAATTCTGTCAAAATCACAGTATATTTGCATTCTGTTCCCTTGTTTTTTTTCTGAACTCTGAATGTTAGTTCAAGTGCTGACTACTTCCTTTTTGTAAAGCTAATTTCTGTCTTTCGGTTAAGTCCCCACCCCCCCAAGCCACAAGCGATATGCAACCTATATAAGGTTTGCATTATGCATTTCACACTTATTTGCCAGGAGTTCTGTTGTCTATGGATGTCAGAGCAGACGTTAACTGATTCCGACTGAGTTCTCATCTAAACATTCTAAAAGAAAACACTTTATGCATATATATTACCTTCTTATATAATAACCAATTATCATCCTGTGAGATCATGGACAGCTCACCAGAAATACTGGATTTCGATTCCTCAGATGAAAACGGGTAACGAAAGCCTTGATTTATAATTTTTTTTTCAAACATACAGTATATTCTGCATTAAAACTGTCAAATCAAAGTAAAATGACATACAAATCATGTAATTTTATAGTCTAACTGTTAAATGTGTGTTTTTTAAGTCCAGAGAACAATGGAATATTTCTGCAGCAGTGGGAGGCCCAGGTTCGGCCCTATATTGAGATGATTGACTTCATGAGACGGATTGGGATTGAGAAGGAACTTGCATTGCCTTCCATTGCAGTGGTGGGAGACCAGAGCTCAGGGAAAAGCTCTGTTTTAGAGGCATTATCAGGAGTCGCTTTACCTCGTGGAAGTGGTACGTTGTACAGCTACTATCTATCTATCTATCTATCTATCTATCTATCTATCTATATATATTTATAATTAGGTATCTAATATTTTCCATTCAGGTATTGTCACCCGCTGTCCCCTGGAACTTAAACTCAGAAAACTTAATAATGGAAGCGGCTGGACTGCTATAATCTCCTACAATGAAGTGCGTGAGACTTTTCATGATCCCGCACAAGTTGAAAGTTACGTCAGAAGGGGTGAGGCTGTATATAAATATAATTATCATTACTATTATCATTACTAAGTAATAATTATAATACAAGAAATGATATACAATGACAATTCTATCAGTTCTTATTAGTTAAAATATCACTTACATGATAAGTAAAGGTTGAATAAGTATGTAGTGCTTGTTTGTCTTTTACAGCACAGAATATGCTTGCTGGAGATGGAGTAGGAATCTGCGATGATTTAATCAGTTTGGAGATCACGTCGCCCGATGTGTGCGACCTCACGCTGATCGATCTGCCTGGAATAACAAGAGTACCTGTGAAAGGACAACCGGAAGACATTGGAGACCAGGTGAGAATAAAATTCTGAATAATTGGTCACTGTAAATAAACCTATATATTTATTTGCATTTAGTTCCTTTCTGTGCAAATTCTGCAAAAGCAAAATAAATTGTTTACACAAAACTGAATTCAAAAAGCTAAATAATAACGTAAATATGATTTAAGAAACCTGCACTGTGAAGTCGCATGCATAATAATGTAGCTTGATATATTTTAAAATGAGTAATCACTGCCTTTGAATAATTGCAGATTCGACGCCTGATACTGAAATTCATTTCCAAAAAAGAAACTATTAATTTGGTTGTTGTTCCCTGCAATGTCGACATCGCAACCACGGAAGCACTTAGAATGGCTCAGGGTGTCGATCCCGATGGCTTAAGGACTTTAGGTGTAACTTTTCATCTGAGCTACAGATTAATTTTCACATTAGAATGTGCAGCGCAATTTCATTCATATCTATTCAAAAACTTTCTATTGCTTCAGCAATATTGACAAAGCCAGACCTCGTAGATAAAGGAGCAGAGGCTGACATCTTACAAGTGCTGCAGGGTAAAGTGGTCCCTCTCAAGAAGGGCTATACCATTGTCCGATGCAGAGGCCAGAGTGACATCAATGAAAACGTTTCTCTGCTTGAAGCCACAAGACAGGAAAAAGAGTTCTTCTCCAAACACACACAGTTCAGGTATTGAATTATTACAAATTACACATTTTCAGTTATGTGCTATTTTATGTTCAAAGAAATTTAAGAGTGCTCCTGTCTCCACCAGTTATCTTCTTGAGGAGCAGAGGGCCACAATACCCTGCCTTTCCACCAGACTCACTAAAGAGCTGGTCGAACATATCAAGGCAAGTGTTAATGTGATATAATATTACGAAACTTACTCTGAACACTAAACTCATGAGTCATTCCTTATTTTACAGTCTTCACTTCCATCTCTGAGAGATCAAATTCATATCCACTTGTCTGCAGTAAGAGTTGAGCTAAAAAGTTATGCTGATGGTCCTCCTTTAGAACTGGAGCGAATGGGGCCTTATCTCAGCAAGGTACAGTCCATTACTTATATTGTCCAGTATCTTAAACTAGCCTGACTGAACTTTTGTTTCTTTGTATGTGTAGAAAATCTTGGAGTTCAGTGACCAGATAAGCGAGCTGTGTAGAACTGGAGAATCAGACAACGGGAACCTCTATTCGTACCTTCGACCAGTGTTCAAGCAATGGGAATGTCATCTCAGTAGCTCCAAAGCATCATGTATGTCATATAGATATCTACAATCTCGGTATGACTGGACACAATGTATAATACACTACAGTGGGGTAACTAGCTCACCGCCTAAGACATTCTGTCATCATTTGCTCACATTCGGGTCACTTCAAATATGCAAATTAAGCCAGAACCAGGCTGTTGTTGATACATTTTTAGATTAACAGTATACAACAGTCTAGTGAGCAAGAAGTTAATACTGAGTAACTTATATTTTGGTATAACATTGCCAGTTACTGGCCAACCGTTACCTCCAGCGATACATAACCGCTGTCTCTTAGCAACACATGAAGGCAGATGTTCTTTCCAGAATTGCCGATTTATGAATCGGTGGAGTTGATTCACTGGGCGAATTCTAAACAGAAGCAAACATCTCTACGCACTACTCCTTTCAAAGGGCAGAGACCTTGAAGTGTGTTCTTTTAAGAATGTAGGGTATTTCTGTCTCATATAAGCATCTCATAAATAAAGACAAATGTTTGTAGGCGAAAAAGGAAATTAATCCCAACTTTATTTTTAAATGCATCACAAGAGCTCCTAACTGAAGATCACATGATCGGTAATGTCTGAAAGGACCCTTTGTGAAGGGATTCAGTTGCTCGCTTTCGTTTGGAACGTTCCTACAAATGGCATCCCCTTCCCAAAGTGCCCTTGAAGGGAGCAAAAAAGCCGTTTGGAATTCGTCCAGAACTAATAGACTTTTCGCTTGTCGCCACCTACTGGAGTATTGTTGTATCGGCAGAAAGAGTCACTAAAACAAAGACATGCAGTTTTTTTTCTTGAATGGGCTGATAAGTGCTTTGTTTTTCTATTCACTTGTAACCTTATATTTTGAGATGATTATTGTAAGATGATTCGATTTTAGTCAGAGAGTCGGTGAAACAGATGACAGAAAAGTATGATGAGGCGCATCGTGGGAGAGAACTGGTGACCTTCAGCGACTACTGTGTGTATGAATCAATGGTGAAGAAGCATGTTGGAGACCTTAAACAACCAGCCTTGGATACTTTGAAGCTCATCCGAGGTTGCTATTTGGACTTCAACTTGAATTTAAATTTATTTTATACATGGATTGGATATGATTAATAATTAGTTTTCATTTAATGTATTAGGTATTGTGCAGAAAGAGTTCAGGGACATGTGTGAGCTGTGTTTCCCAAACTATCCTCATCTGAGGCACATAATACAGGTAGGTTAAATTGACCATTGCTGATTAAATAGACAATAAAATACATTTTATTTAACATTTCATTAATATCTGGTGTACTTTCCTTCAGAACCATATTGATGAAATTCAATCAAAGCAAGAAGGCAAGGTGGAGAAGAGGATCCATGAGTACATTAACATGGAGAAACTTGTGTATACGCAGGATCCCATTTTTACCCAGAAAATTGTAGACTTCAAGTTTGTGGAAAAGCGACAGGAGTACGAGTCCATTAGTTTGGATACGGGAGAAAACGCGACCTCACCTCACAACTGCGCTGTTTTTGACACCAGGAGCTTGACGCCTGATAAACTGATCATCTACTACGAGGTTTAAATCAGTTCTTGATTTTGATGTCAACTGCTTGTGTTCTTTTGTATTGAATGCATTGAAAACCTTCCACCCTCAATCCATCAGATAGTGTATCAGCGTCTAGCCGACTACATTCCCATGGTGATCCTGCTGTTCATACTGAAGGAAGCCGCCGTGATGCTGAGGGCTCATGCTATGGACCTGCGGGATGGAGCTGATGTTGTGAAGCTGCTCGTGGAGGACACAGAAGCTGGACGGAAGAGAGCAGACTTACACCAACGCATGGAGAGACTGCGCCTGGCTCAAGATCGCATCAGTATTTACCTCTGAGACAGAAATTGCCTCTATTTTTGTCATATGCTTGTTCCCTATTAAAGTCAGCAGTCATATATATCAGAAATATCAAAATTAAAGAATATGTGCATTGTTTTATGCTTTAGGAATCATATTGATTTTTTAGGTTCAAGGTTAAGGTTCAGTTTAATCATGAATAATTATTTTAAAAAATAAATAAAAAAATATGAGCGTGAAGTAAGTGTTTTTGGAAATGACAAAGCATCTGTGAAAGCCTGCATGTACCTAATAAAAGTTTTTGTAACTCCAATGTCTTCTCTACCAACTACAGTGTATACATTTTAATAAAACAAAGCTATAATTTATATTTACACATACAATCTTAGGTTTTACACATTGTATGTTAGTAGTTTTGCTTTGAAATATGGACCTGAAGCCATTAATCTGCATACAAATGTAAGTTCAGTTGTATATGCACTAAAAGGTAGGCTATTTGTAAATATAAATTAAGTGTGCTTAGCAACTACCTTTCTCTCCTCCACACCTGCTTAGCACAACTTAGCACAAGAGTCATATTTTGTCTTATATTCTTTATCAGTGGTTGTCAAACCTGTCCTGGAGGCACCCGTTCCCGGCACATTTTGTGTGTTGACATGCGATGTGTGCAAGGCAGGAGTGCTT
This sequence comes from Puntigrus tetrazona, assembly GCF_018831695.1. NCBI lineage: Eukaryota > Metazoa > Chordata > Actinopteri > Cypriniformes > Cyprinidae > Puntigrus > Puntigrus tetrazona. Next base: position 9,306,034 of record NC_056723.1, read on the forward strand.
CCAGGACAGGTTTGTAAACCATTGTTCTGTGTTATAAAAGTTTATATTGTTTTATTACTGGTTGCTACAGAAAAAGCTGAAACTTTACACTAGATGGTGCTAGTCCACTTTACTCTTTATTAGAGCCACATGGTTATGTTTAGTCACATGTTGTGTGATGGCACATAGGACCATCATGGATAGCATATTTTGTGAGGCAGATCTAACCTTAAAATGGTCCTCCTGAAGGAACGCTTAAAAGCTCAAACTTTCACCCCCCCTTCCTTATTTGTGCTATAACTACATATACAGCACTTGTATACTTCTAGAAATAACCTATACATTCACACTTCTTTGACAGAAAGGATACGATTTCATTGCACTGACTAAAACACGTTTATTTTTGTTCAAATGTTTTCTGCTTGTGTTAACGTCCCAGATGTAAAGGTCTAGGGTAAGGGAGTAACCAAATTTTCTTTTTTTTGTTTTTACAAAACTGCTAAACAAAATATTGGGATGCAAAATGGAAAGGCTAAACAAACAAAAGGACCATCTGACAAGTTAGGGAGTCTAAACTGACAAAGCAAAAAAAAAAAAAAAAAAAAGAACATAAACGTACACTAACTAACCAAAAATTAGAGAAAAGGTTTTCATAGAAATAAGATGGCATTCAGAGACACGTACTTCAACACTGATATTAACATCTTAATCAGAGGTCTAAGTTTAGCTGTACTTTGAGTAAGATCTACACAATATCTAGCTCCGACACAACTATAAGATCAGACTTCCATCTGTTAGGCATGTTGGACAGCTTTTAAGCTTGCAGCCTCTGCACATTAACGAGCGACAGGTGCGAGAGATTACCTTTCTCTCCTCCACACCTGCTTGAGCAGCAGTAAGACGGAGAGACAAATAGAGAGAGGAATCTTTTGAAACAGGTAGTTCCAATAATACAATTAAAGGATTTAATTCTTGAATGTATAAACCATAGTTAAATGGTTTAATAATATGAGTACAATAAATTTGTAACGACGTTGTATTACGTTATGCACGAGTGCTTTGTAAAATTAATGGATGGATGGTTTAGTTGAGGGCGCCATCTTCTGGCAAAACGCGGGAATTTCGAACGCCATTTAAAATGGCTGTATAGACGGCGATGTCGGATACAGCCAAACACAGAGCACACAGTATCCCACAATATGGTCACACACAAAGCATGGAATTTCGCACTGGTATTCTGAAGAATAAAACTGAATAAAATGAAAAATAATATAAACTACAAAGATACCCGTTAAAATCCAACATAAGCAGGCAGGTTCATGAAACCTGCTTTTAAATCTGTTTCTTATTCAGAGGCGGACCGTAATGAAGTGCATTTACTTGAGTATTGTACTTAAGTACACTTTGAGTAGCTGTACTTGAAAACTTAGTCACCTTTATTTATATAGCTCTTTTAACAATACAGATTGTATCAAAGCACTGAACAGTATATACACAGTAGAATACAGTGATAGGGATGTTTAATGACGAGGTTGAACAATTTGTTATTAATGCAGAGATGGTCTCTGTAATCAAATCGATGATAATCGCTGGAAAGTAAGTGCCCTTAAGCAAGCCAGAGGTGACAGTGGCAAGGAACCAAAACCCCATCCATACAGAAAGGAGAAAAAAAAAACTTGGGGGAAATCAGGCTCGGTTGGGGCCAGTTCTCCTCTGGCCGGACGCCCAACACTTAACTTCCGGTTTAATTTTAAACACAGCTATGTCACATTGTGTACAGGACTTGTGTTTTTGTGTGTTCTGGTCTCAGATGAACATCGTCCCTGGGTGCTGATCCTCCATCTGATCTGGATACAAGCTGAGAAACAGAATAAGAAAGAAACAGACTAATATTAGCATAAACGCCTTTCTTTTTACTATGTAACGAGTACATTGTATTTTATGAGGACTGTTCCCGGTTCCAGCCAATTTAATTAATGCAGCCTAGCAATCCTTTAACAGATTTGAATAATAAAAGCGTATTGAGTGTTACGTGTAGGCTAGTTTAAAAAGATGTGTCTTTAATCTAGATTTAAACTGACAGTGTCTGTTTCCTGAACCGTGTTAGGGAAATTGTTTCAGAGTTTTGGTGCTAGATTTATGACTTTAGCTTTACTACATTTGACTTCTTTTCACTCCACTACATTTCTACCAAGGTCCTCAACGTAGAAAGTCGTTTCTATGTATCAGCTTTAAAGACAGTGGGTGAATAAAATGTGCAATCAGTTTTTTTACAGGTGATTGACAGCCTATCAGTAATTGCTCCTGAAGGGTCACGTATACTTCAATAATTTACAATAAAACCAATAAATAAAATAAATTTACAATAAAATAAAAAACAATAAAAACTACAATAAAATACACATTATTTTTATAGGCAGGAAATGAGGTGAGCAGTGCACAGTCATTTAGAGAGAGAGCATTTGTCCATTCATCGATCTAACGTGGTGCTGACCAATCGCTGCACATTCTCGCTCCAACCAATCACGTTTATTGGATTATTAAAGACCGTAAATCTCTTCTTCATCTTTGTGTGTTAATCTACCTGCACCACACTGTGACATTTACATACTTGGTCATTGTATTATTACATATATCTTACGTGACATTGCTACAAATAGTAAACTGTACTACAGTATAGTTTTCTAATTGTAGTAAAATAAATAAATAGTTTTTAACTATTTTTGCGCTGATAGTTAAAAACTACCATAGTCTTTATATTATTTTACCACATTAGAATATATGCTATAACGTAATTACAAGTGTTTTTTTTACCATGTGTGATCATGGAGAGGACTAAAGCATGGGAAAGGATGTAATGGGTTTTGCTATAATTTGGTTTAGAAATTTTCATATGAAAATTTACCTGAAAAAAAATAAAAAATCAGTAAATGTACATGTGTTATGTGATGCTATGTTATATCCTGAGAGCACCTGGATACAGGTAATCTAGTTTTCTACTGTATTGCACTTCAACAGATGTGATTCACTGCTGAGATGACCATAAGAAATGCTTTTCTATTAGGTACATTTTCATATATGAGGAAATTCAAAAGCAAATCATTGCTGAATGGCCTTTCTATCTTTATACCGCCTCCTGAACAGGTGCCATCTATGCTACTTCAGGCCCAATGGTGAACCTCGGTGTAAAAGGCCATGGCAGGAGTACAAAAACACAGCAGCCAGATGAACTTAAAAAGAACTGTACATCTGTCATTTCTTGCAATTCAGTAAAATGTAAAACATATTTTTACATGTTTTCATATGATCTCAAAAGTCATTAACATGAGGTGTTGACCAATCCAGACCTCGTAAACAAGGGAACAGAGAAGAACATTCTGGCCAGTGAACAACTAGGACAACGTCAAATTGACGTTTTGCAATGTATGTTCGACATTATGCCCAACTTCAACCTGATGTTAAACAGATATCTGGTGTCAGCTGGAACCTGCCTGACTTGTTCAATCTGTGCCTGCTGGCATTTGTATGCTGGGTGTGACAGTATATATCAGTGTGACATACTGTTAAGAGGCATCCAAAAGCACAAACATTATCGAGGACGAATTATTACAACTTTTTATTATTATCTTGCTCTTTTCATTATCCAGAAAATGTCTTTTTTAGGCAAATTTGGTGAAATGTCCAGTTCAGGTTTTTTCTCGTCTCCGGATCAAAGAAGTGATGAAGATAGTGATAGTTCTCAAAATGAAAGGTTAGTGTGTGTGTGTGTGTGTGTGTGTGTGTGTGTATATATATATATATATATATATATATATATATATATATATATATATATATATATATATATATATATTTTTTTTTTTTACTTACTAATTTAAAATTGAACCATTTGTTAATTTATTGTAATACATTTAATTATAGCAAATGTATGCTTTTAGAAGCTTGTCTTATTTCTTGCGAAATGTAGAAATGTACATTTATACATACTGTATGACGAGTCAATTGGTATATAAGCATATAATGAATGTTAATAATGAATAAAATAGGATTGCATTTAAAAGAATTCAGTGGTGGCTGGTGGAAGTTTTTTTTAGGTAGGGCTGTGCCACATCCAACAATTTTAGTAAACATCCCAACATGAATTAATGCAGTTAAAGAAAAGAAAAGAAACTAAACACAGACAACAAAACATGGTTAAAATGACGTTTTTATGAACATCAATTAACAAAGCACACATGAAACATAATGGCTATAAAAAAAGCTAACAGGTTTAACAGGTTTACAGTTTACATATACTTTAAATCAAAGCAATACAGAAATCCTTGCAAGGTCACATAAAATAAGTTTGAAGTGTTTCCATGGCAACAATATCTAAGATATTAAATTTTGCAGTTTTACCCATGTTTTGCCAAAATTCAGTATATCAAGTTTGAATCGAATGGGTTTTCAACGCATTTTTCAACCGACTTATGTTGAGTGGAGCACTGACTGCCACCATGAAAATTAATGAGCTTTATGAATAGGTGAAATGTTGTGTGAAAATGGGAAATAAAACCATAAAAAGATCTGGCTACCACAGATGCATAATGTTTTAACTACAAAGTTTACAATTAGTTTTACAGAGTAATGCAGTCTAATGTGATGATTAATGAAGAAAATGAATGATCCACTTGGCACAGGTTACTGTTTAAGAGTTTTACGCTGCTTTCAGGCAGGAAGAGCATGATACAACACAATAAAGACATTGTATCAGTCAAATATTAAATATGAAATACATTAAATGAAATTGAAACTATGCCAAACCCTGCACATCAATGCATTATCTTTACAGTCAGAAAACAACGGGAGAGGTTCACAGTCATTTAGAAGAGAGCATCCGTCCATACATTGATCTGATTGACACTCTGCGGTCAGTTGGCATCGAGAAGGACTTGTCATTACCGGCTATTGTAGTGATTGGAGACCAGAGTTCTGGAAAAAGCTCTGTGCTGGAAGCTCTGTCTGGAGTTGCATTACCAAGAGGGAGCGGTGAGGACTAATTTAATCTTTGCTACTGGATATTTATACACACTTAGAGACCACTTTAAGCAAATCTGTCCAATATTGCTATATTTGTCTGAGTTCTGGTGACACGGCCCGGATTGAAAATACATAGGGCCCTGGGACTATGTTTTCTACCACAGTAATAATTAGTATTTTCCAATACACTCCAATTCACTGGATATGCAAACACTTTGGCCTACAAGAGATTTAAATGCACAGATATAAGGCCAAAGCAAAAAGGTTGCATATACCTTTAGCAATTCTTAACTTTAACATTTTTAATATTATGATTCAGACAAAAGCCATGCTCCCTATTACCATGGTTTTATCATTTCTATACCAACAAAAATCTAATAAAAATAACAATATTTCAAAATAATAGGTAGTAATAGAAAAATTAATTTTCTGTTGATTGTCGACTGTGTTTTCTATAGGAATTGTGACCAGATGTCCATTAGAGTTGAGGCTGAAGAAGGTACCAGGAGTAGACTGGAAGGCTGTTATAACTTACAATAAGAAAACAACTGTAAATTCGCCACGTCTTGCAGGTAAGTAGTACTTCTTGCAGTCATTGGAGGGGATTCTTTCAGCTGCATTAAAATGATCACTTTTAAAACTGGATTTAAACCACATTTTGTTGCAGGTCCTATCAGAGCCAGCCAACTGGTGGTAGGACGTGGACCACAGTCAACTCAAAAAATTGAATTTTCAGATCCTTCATTAGTTGAAGAACATGTTGCAGCAGGTTAGTAAAACTGCTGGAAATCTCTCTTTTTTCAGTTTTACTGGTGTATATAATAATAATAATAATAATAAATCTAAATCTCAAAATGAAGTCTCCATCAGTAACTGTGTACATGTATATTTTGTTTTATAAAATGGATAGTCTTGGATGCTGATTTGTCAGTTCAGCGTTCTAATTCACCTTTTCAATGTGCAAAACCCATAGCAAATCAGTTTTGTCGTATAGCTATCCTGGTATCACTTTCTTTCTATAACTACATAAAACACAATTATTGGGTAAAATAGTCAAACTTTTGATGTTTTTAAGTACTGAATGAGATACACATGTAAAGTTTCAGTAATGTAACCTACTGTGTCTATTTAAATATATTTGAAGTGAAAAAAGGTACACAATTATATATAAAATGTAAACACTGAAATATTAATTTATTAATCCCAAAGAAATTAGGTAGCACTCAATAAGTTGCCTACAATATAGTTTCTTTACAATGGCTTGACTACAATAAATATGTCTTTATTCTCACTGCTTTAAAGAACATATGTTTCCCCAAACGATATAAGTTAATTAGCATTTAACAGTTAATTGCTTGTTTGTGTTTTACAGCCCAGAATGATCTGGCAGGAAGTGGGGTAGGAATATGTGATGAGCTCATCACTTTAGAGGTCATGTCACCAGATATGTGTGACCTCACACTGATCGACCTGCCTGGAATTGCCCGTGTCCCAGTAGAAGGACAACCAGAGGATATTGGAAAACAGGTGGTTCATATAATCTGCAAACCACATTTATTATCAAACTAGTACAGTTTTTTGACTATGTCTTTGTCTTGTAGATCAAACGTCTGATCATGAAATATATTAAGAAACATGAGACTATAAACCTGGTTGTAGTCCCTTGTAACACTGACATTGCAACCACAGAGGCCTTAAGAATGGCAAAAGAAGTAGATGATGAGGGCATAAGAACTGTCGGTAATGAAGAATATGATCTGCACAACATCTAATATCTCACCAAATATCTTGCAGCACGTTTCTCAGGAAGTGGACTTTTAAAATACATGTTTTTCATTCTCACAGCCATTTTGACCAAGCCAGACCTCATAGACAGGGGAACAGAGAAGGAGATCCTGAAAATTGTTGACAACAATGTGATTCCTCTCCGCAAAGGTTACATTGTGGTGAAGTGTAGAGGACAACAGCAGATTGATGCTAAAGTTCCTCTGAAGGAGGCAGCAGAAATAGAGCAAGAGTTCTTCCTAAACCATGACTATTTCAGGTTAAAATCTAAGAAATATAATTAATGTATTTGTTTCCAAAAATGTATGCATTCAAATGACCTGTTTTGCACTGTTTAGATCAAGAGATTCATTCTTTATTACTTAACTTTATTACTTAGAAAATTCTGGAAAATTAGATAATATTAAACACATATTTTGATATAACAAAAGCTTTTTTTACCTAGCATGCATTTAAACTTATTGTGTCAGGAACGAACACGGATTCAATAGCAGGTTCAACTTAAATTTATTAGCAGTCAGGGAACAAAAACTTGACTGGAGCGGAGGCACAGAAAACTTCAGAAACAAGAAATCAAAACAGCCTCCAGTCACTCCTCTTAGGCTGGGAGCAATAGAAAACGGGAAACTTGATAGAGTCTCTATACAGTCCTGCTGCTCGAGTCCAACGTCCGATCCCGAGGATCAGGTGAGAGCGAACTGCCAAACACTGCACCGGAGGAACCAGGCCCGGCACAGGGGTTCGGAGGTCTGGAGAAAACAAAAAGGCAGAGCGAACGAAGAGGGAAAAAAAAAACTAAAAAATATCAGCTAAACTTGGAGCCTAAACAGACTTGACAGGACAGGACTAGACTGGAGACACGTGTAGCATCCTCGCACCACAACGATCAGACACAGGACTGCAAACAAAGGGAGCTTAAGTAAGGGGAGCAATAAAGGAGCTAACGAGCCACAGGTGAGAAGGCAGCTAGAGTGATTAATCAGATGACAATGGGGCGGGAAAACACAAGCACATGGCAGACAGTTTGACAGAAAAACAAAAACAAACTGATCAGACAGAAGTCATGACAGTACCCCCCCTCCCAGGAGCGCCACCTGGCGCCCCCAGAGGGAGCCCACCTCGTCGCCGGCGGAAGTCCTCAACCAGAGTCTGATCCAGAATGTCCCGGGCCGGTATCCAACACCTCTCCTCCGGTCCGTAACCCTCCCAGTCCACCAGAAACTGGAAACCCCGACCACGGCGTCTAACATCCAGGAGCTTTCTCACAGTGTACACTGGAGTACCATCCACTATGCGGGGGGGAGGGGGAGTCGGGGTAGACCTCACAGGGTTAAGGGGGGAACGAAACACAGGCTTAACCCTGGACACATGGAAGACAGGGTGGACCCGACCAAGCGTGTGGGGAAGCTTGAGCCGCACCGCCACTGGACTCAGAACCTTGGTGATAGGATATGGACCAATGAACCTGGGCGCCAGCTTGCGAGAAGGCACCCGGAGAGGCAGGTCCTTGGTGGAGAGCCATACCTTCTGACCGCACACATACTGAGGGGCAGGAGTCCTGTGACGATCAGCCGCTGCTTTGGTCCGTCTGGAAGTCCGGGCCAAGACCTCCTTAGCCCTCTTCCAGGTGCGACGACACCGACGGACGAAGGCCAAGGCAGACGGGACCGCAGCCTCGGGTTCCTGAGTAGGGAAAAGGGGTGGTTGATAACCCATTGAACAAAGAAAGGGAGACATACCTGTGGACGCTACAGGAAGGGAGTTGTGGGAATATTCGACCCACGGTAGCTGCTGGCTCCAGGAGCTCGGACTGTGTGATGCCATGCAGCGGAGAGCTCTCTCGAGATCCTGGTTGGCTCGCTCGGACTGCCCATTGGTCTGGGGGTGAAAACCTGAAGACAGACTCGTAGAGGCCCCGATCTGTCTACAGAACTCTTTCCAAAACCGGGAGACAAATTGTGGTCCTCTGTCGGAGACCACATCTACCGGAAGGCCATGAATCCGGAAAATGTGGTCCACCACCACCTGTGCGGTCTCCTTGGCGGAAGGGAGTTTGGGCAAAGGGATAAAATGGGCCGCTTTAGAGAAGCGATCCACCACTGTCAGAATGACGGTGTTGCCTCTCGAGGGGGGAAGACCAGAGACAAAGTCAAGGGCCAGGTGTGACCAGGGACGAGAGGGAATGGGCAGGGGCTGCAACAGACCAACAGGAGACTGGTTAGAAGTCTTATTCTGAGCACACACCGAGCAAGCCAACACAAACTGCCTGACATCGGAAGCCATGGTTGGCCACCAAAATCGCTGACGGATGGTAGCCAGCGATCTCCGAACACCTGGGTGACAGGCTATCCTGGACTCATGACCCCACTGGAGAACCTTAGGACGCAAAGCAGCCGGCACAAATAGCCGACCCTCTGGGCACCCCTCTGGCACCTCTCCCTCCCGTCCGGCCTTTCTCACCGCCGCTCGATGTCCCAGGAGAGGGACCCCACAACCACCCCTTGGGGAGAATGGTATCGGGATCCAAATCCCTCCCAGGAACCTCAAACAGGCGAGAGAGGGCATCAGGCTTAGTGTTCTTAGACCCGGCCGTCGAGAGGAGAAGTTGAACCGCCCAAAGAAAAGTGCCCAGCGAGCCTGGCGAGCATTTAACCTCTTGGCGAACGGATATATTGGAGGTTCTTATGATCCGTCCATACCAAGAAGGGCTGCGCAGCTCCCTCCAGCCACTGACGCCACTCCCCCAGAGCCAACCTGACTGCCAGCAGCTCCCTGTTACCTATGTCGTAGTTTCGCTCTGCAGGGCTCAGACGGTGAGAGAAAAACGCACATGGGTGCACCTTCTCATCTCCAGGGGACCGTTGGGATAGGACCGCGCCTACCCCGACCTCTGAGGCATCTACCTCAACAATGAACTGACGTTCAGGATCTGGAAGACAAAGAACAGGAGCAGAGATGAAACGGGACTTAAGAACATCAAAGGCCTCCTGGGCCGAGAATTCCACCTGAACGATACTTTAGGTGAGGTAAGTGCCGTTAAGGGTGCAGCGACCAGGCCAAAGTTCCGGATGAATCGCCTATAGAAGTTGGCGAAGCCCAGGAACCGCTGCAGCGCCTTCCGAGAATCGGGGATTGGCCACTCGGCACGGCTCTTATCTTGGCAGGATCGGCTTTAATCCCCTCCGCTGAAATGATATGCCCCAAGAACGAAACTGACTTGGCGTGGAACACACACTTCTCCGCCTTGGCATAAAGCTGGTTCTCCAGCAGCCGTTGTAGCACCTGACGCACGTGTTGAGTGTGTACCTGCAACGAGGGGGAGAAGATGAGAATATCATCAAGGTACACAAAGACAAACCTGTTTACCATGTCCCTCAACACGTCATTGATCAGGGCCTGGAAGACAGCTGGGGCATTGGTAAGCCCGAAGGGTAAGACCCGGTATTCGAAGTGTCCCGTAGGGGTGTTAAAGGCTGTCTTCCACTCATCCCCTCACGGATGCGGACCAAATGATAGGCGTTGCGGAGGTCTAGCTTAGTAAAGACCTTAGCTCCCTGTAATAACTCAAAGGCAGAGGACATCAGAGGTAGAGGATACCGGTTTCTTATGGTGATGTCATTCAGGCCTCGATAGTCGATGCAGGGGCGCAGAGAGCCATCCTTCTTTTTAACGAAGAAGAACCCAGCACCCGCAGGTGAGGAAGAGGGTCGGATGAGGCCGGCATTTAAGGACTCCTTGATATACTTGTCCATGGCCTCTCTTTCAGGACTAGACAAGGAGTACAAACGCCCTCTAGGCGGAGAAGTGCCTGGGAGGAGATCGATGGCACAGTCGTACGGCCGGTGAGGAGGTAGGGAAGTGGCTCGAGACTTACTGAAGACCCGACAAAGATCATGGTACTCCGCGGCACCCCAGAGATCAGCGGACTCCATCTGAAACACAGAAGACACAGACACGGAGACAAGGCAGCACCCAAACATGAAGCAAGACAAGACTGACTCCAAGATAGCACAGAATTACCTGACCAATCCACGTGAGGCTTGTGCTGCACCAACCACGGGTGCCCCAGGACAACAGGAGCCCCCGGGGAGTCAAGAAGGTACAGCTCAATTACCTCACGGTGATTGCCAGAGACCACTAGACTTACTGAGGGAGTGGAATGAGTGATGGAGAAGAGAAGGAGGCCATTGAGGGAGCGGACAGGAATGGGGAAAGGGAGAGGAATGGCGGGAATGCCCCACTGTGCAGCAACTGAGGCGTCCAAAAAATTGCCCTCAGCTCCAGAATCCACCAGAGCTGGGCAAGAGTGGGCGGAATCCTGAAAATGAATGGACACCGGAAGCAGGGTAGTGCGGGACCTTGGGGACTCGGAAACTGGAGAAACGCCCATCAGAATTCCCGACTTGCTGATGGGCCCCGGCTTTTAAAGGACACCGGAGGGCTCTGTGTCCTGGCCTCCCACAGTATAGGCAGAGCCCTCGCGTCAGTCGATCCTGCCTCTCCTTGGCAGAGAGACGAAGGCGGCCCACCTGCATGGGTTCAGGGTCGGTGGTAGGAAGTGAGGTGGCGGGTGGTGTTGGGTGCTCTGTCCTCCAAGAACCGGGAAGGCTGAGAAGTCCACCGCTGACGGCGACGCTGAAGACGCCCCTCCACACGTAGAGCCAGTTCCACCAGGGAGTCGAGATCACGCGGCAGTTCATGGGTGACGATCTCATCCTGTATCTCGTCGTTCAATCCCTCCCGAAACCTGGCTCGCAAAGCAGCCTCATTCCAGTCACAGGTGGCTGCCAGAGTTCTAAATCGAATAAAATAGTCCGTGACCGAACCACCCTCCTGCTTCAACCGCACCAGCTGGGAGGCTGCCTCCTCACCCTGCGCAGATCGATCAAACAACTTGACCATTTCGGCTCGGAAACCCAAAAGTGGCGCAGAAGGGGGCACGAGCATCCCACACGGCAGTCGCCCAGTCACGAGCCCTTCCCTTAAGGAGGGTGATGACGAATGCCACCTGAGACTCCTCTGTGACATAACGGCGGGGCTGGAGTGCAAAGACCAGGGAACACTGGGACAGGAAAGCCCGGCACGAATTAGGATCCCCGTCATAGGGAGGAGGGCTATTGGCGTGGGGTTCTGGTCCGGCCTGAGGTGAAAAATATGACTGGGAGGCCGCTGAGCGGGCGGCCTGGGCCTCTTGTTGGAGTTCTTGCACCCTGGCACCGAGCTCGAACAACTTGGGTCGTCAGGAGGTCAACATCTCTTGAGGTCACCGTTATCTGAGTCGCATGCTGGCCAAGGAGAATACCCTGTTGCGTCACAGCAGTCCTGACTTGGTCTTCTCCTGCTGAATCCATCTTTTGGTCTGATCGTTCTGTCAGGAACGAACACGGATTCAATAGCAGGTTCAACTTAAATTTATTAGCAGTCAGGAACAAAAACTTGACTGGAGCGGAGGCACAGAAAACTTCAGAAACAAGAAATCAAAACAGCCTCAGTCACTCCTCTTAGGCTGGGAGCAATAGAAAACGGGAAACTTGATAGAGTCTCTATACAGTCCTGCTGCTCGAGTCCAACGTCCGATCCCGAGGATCAGGTGAGAGCGAACTGCCAAACACTGCACCGGAGGAACCAGGCCCGGCACAGGGGTTGGAGGTCTGGAGAAACAAAAAGGCAGAGCGAACGAAGAGAGGAAAAAAAAACTAAAAATATCAGCTAAACTTGGAGCCTAAACAGACTTGACAGGACAGGACTAGACTGGACTGGAGACACGTGTAGCATCCTCGCACCACAACGATCAGACACAGGACTGCAAACAAAGGGAGCTTAAGTAAGGGGAGCAATAAAGGAGCTAACGAGCCACAGGTGAGAAGGCAGCTAGAGTGATTAATCAGATGACAATGGGGCGGGAAAACACAAGCACATGGCAGACAGTTTGACAGAAAAACAAAAACAAACTGATCAGACAGAAGTCATGACATATTGTAGGAGCCTACAAAATAATATTACAACCCTTAAAAACGGTATAATAGGCGGACTTTAAAGACTGATTATTTTGGCTCATCTGTGTTGTTCATTATGTATTTTTTCCTGAAGACATCATCTTTAAGCAATTCACTGACGTGGTGAATAAGTGTTTCCAGAAGTATCATGTCCTTCAAAACATTACTAAGGTAAATAATACCCCACAATTGCTTTGTTGAAGTCTTTGCTTGACACTCTAGGACAAAATTAACAACATTATGTTAACCTCAAACTTTTTTCAAAGATTAATTTGACAAACAATGCAAGTACTTTTTAATATCTTCTTAGTCAATCACTCAGTTGATCTGAGGGACGTAAGTGTTTTTCAGATTGTGGTGCAGCGAATGTCTGACCAACTGCCCTTGATGACACCTTTTACATGCTGCAGCAGACTGCTCAGCTCCTGTCTATTGATATAAAAATTACAGCAACATTATGTTAACCCAACTAGAAAAGGCAGAGCAGAGGATCTCAGAGCAGTTTGAAATGGAAAACATTATCTACATTCAAGATCCCATTTTCCTGAAGATCTTGAGTGAGATTACAAATGAGCAAGTCACCGATGAGCCATTTTCAGAAACAAAGATGCTTTATCAATGGAGCTACCTGTCTTTGACAAAGAATGCAAGTATGATCGTATGATGGAGGCATATTATGAGGTAATATCTTCTTAGTTTTCAGTAACTAATTTAATTGTGTTTGTGTTGTGAGGATGTAACTTATCTAAATGTTTTCTTTCAGATTGTGGTGCAGCGAATGTCTGACCAACTGCCCTTGATGATCACCTTTTACATGCTGCAGCAGACTGCTCAGCTCCTGTCTATTGATATAATGAAATTACTGGACACACCAAACGTCCATGAGCTGCTGTCTGAGGACTCGGATGTCAGCAGAAAACGCAAAGAGCTACGAGATCGCCTGAAACGTTTGACTTCTGCTGAGGAGGCGATTAGCAAATTTTTTAAGGACTAGAGGATATATCTTTATATCTGTACCTCTAATGTATCTAATGTTACTCTTGTAATGTATCTGACAACTTCAATCATCAATTTTATCATGAAATAATTGTGGTGAACATTTAGGGTCTTTCAAAACACTTATAGTTATGAAAACAAATTGTGGGCGGTGGATACTTTGAGTTTCCACAACACAGAATAGATCATCGACCATTACCTCAGCTGCCATTTATAACTCCTCTGTGGCAAGGTATACAGTGGTGTGATTTAGCAACTTTGTAAGATTTTTTTTGTATACAAGTCACCGATGAGCCATTTTAATAACCGTATTCTATATTTTAGCTGCACAATATTCATGTGTTTTCATAGATGATTTTGACTCCACAAAGATGCTTTATCAATCCTTTTATTGATTAGAGGAGTGTTTTAGGCAAGTTTCATTTCAGATTAACATGTTAACAAAGGATAAGATCAGAAAAAGTGAATGTATGTAGTACAATCACGTAACTGTGGAGCAGGATGACTGCATGTGATCTCACAGGTTTTTAGCACAAACAAAGGCGAATTGTACTGAGCATGTCAGATCGTTCCAGCAACGATTAGCTGCAGGGTGGAAAAAATAGGGTGAAAGTCACAGTTAGACCCGATTATTATGTAGCTATTCATCAAAATCCCGGACGCCTCCCAAGGGACATCCAAATTAAGCCATTTTTGTGTCCCCCGGATAGACATTATAGGACATAAAAGGTAAATAAAGGTTATAATGGTAAATAACTGTTGAAACTATTATTAAAGTGCATTCTTACAGCTATAGGCCAGCTCCACGCAGTTCTCTGTATTTCCTGCGTTGTTGGGTTCTCCATAGCACCAGTTGGTGTAGTCAAAGGGACTTCCATCGCTCCAAATCCACTGTCCTTCCTAATAATAATTAAAGCATTTCAGTCTCTTCAGGACAATCTTAATAAATAAATAATTTAATTAGTTAATTAATTAAAAGACAGAACAACTTACTTGTTCAGCATCTTGAGCGCCAACCCAAATATGTATGTTAGAGGGCACTAGGCTTAGCAGGAGATCATTTTCCAGTTTATTACGCACAGATGCGAGATTCGCATCATACTTTTGACAGGTTTTCTAAAAAGACAGTTTTTATATTGTCAATCCAATCCAATTCAATTAAAAAAATATATTTGTCTGATTGATTACTTTAGTGGGGTTGATTAATTAATTAATAAGCCCTGCTGCAGCTTTACAACACTTTACCTCTGCAGTGACCCAGTTAACTGAATCAGAGAAGTACTTGTAGCATTTGACTCCGAAATTTGTCCATCCATTGGGGCATTTTTCATCTAAACAACACATGAACTTTAGGGTTCTTGTAATAAACACAGGATATAGTCTTCACACACACTGCAGAAACTTGACCACATTCAATTCAGTCATATTGTACATTTCCTGTCCGACCATTTATAATGAAGCTTGACTTCCGAACACAGAATGACTTAAAAATACATTTTCGCAATGGGAAATAAATGTCTGGTTTACCTTCCGCATTCACAACGGAATACATAATGAAAAGAAGCAGAAGACTTCTCAGCACTGCCATGATGAACCTGAAAATGAATAAAGCGCTGCTCACTCTGGATTGTCAATGTTATCTTAAAAAAACACAAAGATTAGTATAAAGTATGCAGCTTTTTTCAGCAACTCACCTTGGTTTTCTGATCGTCGCCTTCAGAATTTCAATGAAGAATTTGTGAATCGCTAAAAAGAGACCTGCTTTTATATTTTATACTGTGTGTTTAAGTCACGAGGATGGTACAGGATGTGATTATCTGATATTAATGTGTGTTCTATCATGGCATTGTAAACGTAAAACATCAAACATCAAACATCAAAAAAACTCATGAAACACCTGATCTGTTATCTCGGATCTGTGGGGAACTGTGTAAATTTAAATTAGATGATTGGGTGAGATGATGGGATCATTTCCATATATATTAGCTGTCTGTGACTGAGAGTTACTTAATGTTGAAACACATCTTCTTTCTGTATATCACAGAGTTTATACTTGGCATTTAAAACGATAACGATTATCATCAAGAGACTGTTAAATTATACAATTTCACTCAGAAATTAATATGAATTATCACTGTACTTTTGAGCTTTGAAGATTATAATTTGTACAGTACTAACATTATTTCTATTTCTGTTGTAATAAAGGGGAACAACATTGATGGTTCATGAAAAAATAACACAATTTTGTTTGTGTTTTGAATGTTTCAGTTCAAGATGTAAAGCTTACATTGTTTCGCTGTATTATGGTTGATGTGTCAAATTTGCCAAATTTTGACTTCTTACCTTCATAAGTGAACCATAATCTAAGCCACATCTGAGTCTCATATAGCTCCGACTCAATATAGAATTTTAAAGAAATATCAATGAGGAGCACCACAGCAGACGATACATTCAAGCATGGCTTTCACACGGGCCAGATGTGGGCTGGAGATCTGGGTGTGTGGGTGTCCGTCAAGTCCACAAGACCATACAGTGTGCCATTCATCATTTCTGCTTTCAAACGGTATTTGGCGTTTTTGTTGATATAAATTGCTTCTATTGCCTACCCCATCTGTACGTCGCTTTGGATAAAAGCGTCTGCTAAATGACTAAATGTAAATGTAAATGCAGACTGATGACAGCTCACTCAGGGCGGGTCTAAGGTAAGACCTCCTTGTCAATCAACAATTGTGGGAGGGGCCTGTGCAGAACTATCTAATTCTGAAAGGAATTAAAAAAACACCTGGTGGATTTTCATCATTATAGGATGGATGTATACGCACACTTCCAATACATATTTACATTCTAACTACAACAAAAGTTAACTTTGCATCCATTGACCACTTTAATTTAGGGGAACTTGCAGACTACATTAGGACTACATTAATCCAAACTGTTTAAAATAATCTGATCTTTTATGTTGTTGGTGTAACCCTTCATTGACTTTTGTGTTGGTTGGCATCCTGTGTGTGTCTAAACCTAGTTTCTGTCTTCCCTTACTTGTGTCATTATGTTCAAGTTTGTCTTGTCATTACCCTTGGTCATTCTCCAATGTGTTGTACAGTAATAAGTTCAGTGTTACCCGTATGTGTGCGTGCGTGTGCATGCTGTTTTCCTGATATGGATTATTACACACTGTTTACCTTCAAATTCGTGCGTGTCTCTCCTACACCACACTTGGACAGTTAGATTAAACACAGTTTCATAGGCGTGAAAACACATTAGGAATAGCTTGTTGAACCACCAGCCCTCTTAATCAAACAAAACTTTTATTAAACAAATAACATGCTTCTGTGTAAACATAACATTATATGAAGAGTATCGACATTGTAGATATAGGCTGACAATCGGTAATTTAATACAAATGAATCAACATCTAGTATTCACCTGAAATAATGTCGCTCAAATATTTAATGCAGTGGTGTTTAATTCACCTTGTTGTCACAATTTGTTTTCTAACGCGGCAATCACAATAAGATCTCATTTGATATTGCCAGTGCAATTCAGTGTATATATTATATAACCAATTGTCCTTTATCCGTGCCTCATAATTTAATAAAAATTGTGATATACTGAATTAATTGAGCTTATGCATCTACATAGTGAAAAAAAACCCTTTATATAATTGTCTGAGAAACATTTTAAAAGCCAATGACTTCTTCAGTCTCCTGTATAATTGTTTTTTAACTGGGGTGTATATATATATATTGATAATGACATTGTTCCATGGTAACTGTCACGTCTCTGACTCTTTGTTTGTTTTTGTCGTGTGCCATGTGCTCTGTGTGCCCTGCCTTTAGTTCGTTAATTGTCATTGTCATCAGCTGTGTAGTTAAT
The DNA here is from genome assembly GCF_018831695.1 of Puntigrus tetrazona. Taxonomy (NCBI): domain Eukaryota; kingdom Metazoa; phylum Chordata; class Actinopteri; order Cypriniformes; family Cyprinidae; genus Puntigrus; species Puntigrus tetrazona. The sequence goes on from NC_056723.1 coordinate 9,323,685, forward strand.
TTAGTCATTTAACCCGGTGTATTTAAGTCCTGTGTTTTCAGTTCCGTTTGTCCGATCGCGTCCTTATATGCGTGTGATTTTGTTCCGTCTATCTGCCTGCCCGCTTGTATGTATATTGTTTATTTCATCCCCGAGTGGATTAAATACTTTATTTTCATTTATACGCGTTGTTTGCTCTCCTGCCTATCACACCCGTGACAGTAGATCGGACCGTACAAAAGTACAAGTTTAGCGGCGATTATTTCTTTTATTTTGTTTTCATGTATTCCCGTGCATCAAGACCGAATTTCCTCATCCTCCTGCTGGAGCAGGGGGATTGCTCTCTCGAGGAATATACCGCGCTATTCCTCCACCTGGCCAACGACTCTCGTTACCCGGACAGCTTTCTGTGCGGAATCTACTTCCGCGCACTAAACGTTTCCAATCAGGCGCAGCTGTCCGGGAGCGGTCCTCGAGAGAGCATCGCCGCGTACGTCGAGTGGGTGCTGGTGTCGTGCAAATCGTCGAGGACTGTTGCACTGGAGGACAACGACACCAGCCCCACTCAGGATCCAGAGCCCAGCTCATCCCTCCACCGCATGGTCGAGCCCCAGCCTGAGCCCACCGCTGACACGGGGGCGGAGTCGAGCGTAACCACGGACCCATCGCCAGAGAGAGCGACCGAGCCGTGGAGCGTAACAGGACCCGAGCCGAGTACGTCAGACCAGGTGCGCGAGCCAGCAACGGAGCTCACCACGGTGGAGCCAGCAGACTGCAAGGAGAGCGCGGAGTGGAGCTCCGCCCACTGCACATCGGCTGAGGGTGAGCTGATTCCCCACCTAAGGCGGCTGGATCCTCAAGAACTTTCTCCATTGCCCGCGCCTTTGCTCCGTCCCGTGCCGCGCCTGCGTGCGCCTGCGTTTTGCGCCCGCGCCTCGGCGCTCCTCCCGTGCCCGCGCCTGCGTGCGCTCCTCTCCGTGCCCGCGCCTGCGTGCGCTCTCCCGTGCCCGCGCGCTGCGTCATTATCCGATGCCCGCGCCTGCGTCGCGCTCCCTCCGTTTGATAGGCGCCTCCGTGCGCTCCCTCCAGTGCCGCGCGCTCGTGCGCGCTCCTCCCGATTCCCGCGCCTCGTGCGCTCTCCCTGCCCGCGCCTCGGCGCTCCTCCCGATGCCCGCGCCTCGTGCGCGCCTCTCCCGTGCCCGCGCCTGTGTGCGCTCCTCCCGTGCCCGCGCCTGCGTGCGCTCCTCCCGTGCCCGCGCCTGCGTCGCTGATCTCCGTGCCCGCGCGCTCGTGCGCTGGAGTTTTCCCTCCCTCCCACCCTGGTCATACGCCACCGATGGATCCCAGCAGCCCCTGCGCTCACACTCAGCTCACCATCCAGAGCTCGCCACGGGTCTGCCGGTCTCCATCGCCGTCGAGGTTGAAGGATCCCTCGCCTCGCCGTCCTGCCTCCGAGACCCAGACTCCTCCTCGGCTCGTAGACCCGTCGGCTCCCCCTGGGCTCCTAGCTCCCTCCTCTCTCCCACCGTGGTCCGTCAGTCCACCAGCTTCACCAGGCTCCATCGCCCCTCCGTCTCCGCCTTGGTCTGTCGTCCGACCATCCGTCGCCTCGGGATTCTCTCCTCCGGCTTCACCTCGTCCCTCCATCCCACCGGCTCTCTCAGGCTCCTCCTTCCTCCGGCTTCACCTCAGTCCTCAATCGCTTGGCTCCGCCGCGTCCTTCCTGTCCCCGCCTCCGTGTCAGTCGCCGCCTGCGGCGTCGCCTTGGACCTCCAGCGCCTCGACGTCACCCTGGCTCTTCGGGCTCTCCGTCTCCGCCTCAGTCTCTCTCCACCACCTGCTCCGCCACAGTCGGTCGGCCCCATGGAGTCGATGGCTGCTCCTCCTCCATGGCTCCTCCCTCCGTCGGCTCCACCGTGGACCACCATAGCTGGGCTCTGGATCTCCTCCTGCTCCGAACTCCTCCTGTCTTCTCCTGGCTCCTCCCTCCGTCTGTTCCTCCCTGGACTGTCTGTCTACTCCCTCCTGGGGGCCGCCCTCCACCAGAACCTCCTCCCAAGACCCGGTATCCCCAATTCCTAGTCGTTTTGTTTTTGTTCCTCTTTAGGTGCGAGGACGCACCTTCCGGGAGGGGGTGTAATGTCACGTCTCTGGACTCTTTGTTTATGTTTTTGTCGTGTGCCATGTGCTCTGTGTGCCCTGCCTTTAGTTAGCTTATGCATCTGTCATTGTCATCAGCTGTTATATTAATTTAGTCATTTAACCCGTTTTTAAGTCCTGTGTTTTCAGTTCCGTTTGTCCGATCGTGTATTTTATATGCGTGTGATTTTGTTCCGTCTATCTGCCTGCCCGCCTGTATGTATATTGTTTATTTCATCCCGAATGTGGATTAAATACTTTATTTTCATTTATACGCGTTGTTTGCTCTCCTGCCTATCACACGCGCATGACAGTAACCTAATATTCACAATTCAATGTAGACTAATTTTCATACATGTTTTCGAGGAACTCCACAACACACAAGATGCTTCATCAATGCTTTTATTGATTTAGTGTTTTAGAGGAAGTTTTGAATAAAGTAAAGTTTTAGAGGATTCAAGATTGAATAAAAGATTAAGTTTAAAGGTATAGTTCACCCAAAAAAAAATTCATTTAAAAGTGTTACATTAATAAATATATAATTAATTCTTATATATTCCACAAATATTCCTGTCGTAAGCACCACAAACACCGATAAGCAAATCAAACTCTATGGGCTATTAAAACTCTTGTGTGCCACTGTCTATAGACAACCTACAATGCATTGCAAACTACAGTAAAAAATGTAATAAAGTAATAAAGTAGTGCTGAAAATAGGCTGTAAATAAACAGCACTTGCTTACCATGAAAACTATGGCCCAGAATCATTATTTCCTATATTACATCACTGTAATATGGAAAAAATTAATGGAAAACAGAATATTAATGTCAGAATTTGGCCGTTGTCTTTTTCAGTGGGTGACTTGAGGGTGTTATCTTGGGATAACATTCACTTTTGGGTGAACTATCCTTTTAATTTAATAAGATCAGAAAATGTAAATGCATCTACAGTACAATCATGTAACTATGGAGTAGGATGACTGCATGTGTTTTTGCCTGTTTTTTGCACAAACAAAGGCAAGTTGCACTGAACATGTCAGATCGTTCCAGCAATATTTGGCTGCATGGAGGAAAAATGAATTGATTCAGGTCATTATAGTGGTGTGAGAGTCAAATAAAATATGTTCAAAGCATTTGATCTTATGTAATGTTAATGTAATGTTACATTCTAATATGACATTATAAGATAAGTACTGAATAAAACCAGTGCATTCTTACAGCTATAGGCCAGCTCCACGCAGTTCTCTGTATTTCCTGCGTTGCTGGGTTCTCCAGAGCACCAGTTTGTATAATCAGAGGGACTTCCATCGCTCCAAATCCACTGCCCTTCCTAATAAATGAAGAGACTCATTACAAAGTACTAAAGGGATACAAAAAGAGGTCAAAAATGTTTCCTCATGTTTATCCCTTTATGAAAAATAAATTAAAATGAATGTAAAAAAAGCAGACCAACTAACTTGTTCACCATCCTGAGCACCAATCCAAAACCTTGTGTAAGAAGGCACCAGGCTCACCAGATGATCAATTTCCAAGTTATTATGCACAGATGCAAGATTTGCATCATAAGTTTGACAGAATTTCTAAAGATACAGATTTCACATTGTCAATCCACAATCAATTTATGAATTAATTAACACTAAACTAATAAATTGCAGTTTAAAACACATGACTGTACCTCTGCGGTGATCCAGTTAAATGATTCAGAAAAGTACTTGTAGCATCTGACTCCAAAATTTGTCCATCCATCGGGGCATTTTTCATCTAAACAACATACAAACTAGAGTTCTTTTAATAAACAGTATAGTCTTTACATGCTGCAGAAATCTCATTAATCATTACAAAATTTCCTGTCCACCCCTTTGTACTGAAACCTCAGGTTTTTTTTGTTTTGTTTTTTTGTATTGCATTGTATTATTTATTTTTTATTGTACCTTTTCTTTCGTATAGGTTACTTTTGGAATTCACCATTGAATAAATAGTGCAAAGAAGTAGAAGACTTCTTAGCACTGCCATGATGAACCTGAAAGAATGATGAATTTTCACTGTCATCTATAAAAACACAAAGATAATTTGAGTATGAATTGTTATTAAACAGGTCTATGTGCCAGAAACTTACCTTGGTTTTCAAATGGTTGCCTTCAGTGAAGTTTCCATGAAGCTCCAGACACAGTCCTGTTTTTATACTGTAAAGTTTGTTTGAGTCACAAGGGTTATACATATGTTGATATTTAACTATGTATTTGAAGATATCCTCTGTTAACAACTCTCTGTTTGGAGTTTGGATGGTCTGTTTGTTTAATACATAGGAGCAGAACTATAAGATGAGGAGCTGACAGAAAGAACAGCAAGACCAACAAAGCTTTATCAACACTAACAGTCATAAGTGATGATAGAGACAATATTATTTGTTACTGAAAATGTTTAAGTTTCAATGTTTTATTTACTTTTTTTTTTTTTAAATATGAAGATTGTGATAATGGTACAGTGAAAAAAATAGAGTATGAATGACAGACTTGTTGACGGCACAACAATAGTTTGTCAATTACATGCTCTAACAGATCTTGATAAAGTGGTCATTCAAGCAAGAGCTTATTCATTAACAAACAATTCATATTTACATGGCTGGTGGAAATTTGTAGATAGAAAGTTTAAATAGAACTAAGTCAAAGGTTGTAATCTGATATGTAAAGTCCATTTTGCTGGGATTTCATTGAAGAAACTCAAAATGGTACTCAGTGGTTTGCATGGCCCCCATGTATTCCTGACATTTCCTCCCAGATCTGAACTCCTGGACAGACTGAGGTGCAACCTGGCTGCATCGGATGGACCAAAACATAATGTCCCTGATGTGTTATATTGGATTTCGGTTAATGGTATCAATTCCTCTAGGAACTGCCCGAATACTCTCTCAACATGAGGCCAGGAATTGTCTTTGTACAGCCCTGTCCAGCTCGCCTTTAGACTAACAAAGTAAAAGGCACACGGGGTCAAAACAGGGTCGAACAGAGTCCAAACAGAGCAAAGCAAGATAATTATCCACAGAAAAAACAAGTTATCCAAAAAACACAAACAGGCGAGACTTCACAGGACTGGAATACCAGGAAAGGATCTGTAAAGTGGCTATCACTGACGCAGTGCTAAGCGCTAACAATACTCAGCAGTCTGAGAAGGATCAGGGTGTTACAGTGTTTGTGACATTTGACACTGCAACAACATATGTACTGAAATTTATTAATGCATCGCCATTAAATTGCCACAGAATCTTGTTGATCAAAAGAAATTTAAGAAGTGGAGCAATCAACATAATTATAAGCAATCCTATCAGTTTTTTATATTTAACTTCATTGTTGTTGCACTTGGAGTTTAGCCGTAATTACAGAAGGAAGGAAATGCTTGCCTTCAGAGATTAGAGTTTTTGAAAGTGTTCTACAGTGCCATGTGGACGTCAATTAGTATACTCCGTATAAAGCCGTCGCTTGGCTCCACCTAGAGGAGCAGCAATCTGTGATGCAGAAAGAGTCTATCAGTGAAAGTCATCAGTGCTCTCCACAAGACAATCAAATCCGATCATCTAACTGCTATTAAAAAGATTAAACTTTGCTATGGCATTACATATTAGTAACATATAAATGTCCGTCTCAAACAGTCTGATTTTATGAAAAGACTGTAAATGGGGAGAGGTTTTTGTAAAAATTAGAGGCCTAGGCTATTTTTGCATCAGAAATGCAATAAATAAATAAATAATAAAAAAGTGTCTTGTAAATGTATTACCCTCAGTTATGCACTTTTGATGTAATAGGCCTATTGTTAAATGAATATGACAAAAATCTTCATAATTTTGGTAATTTAAATAATTGGCCCTGTATTATTTGACTATTGCTAAAGACAAAATTAGCAATTTTTCATGAATAGAGGATTTTTGAATGTACATCTAATGTGTATTCTACCAAAAATTCATTGACCTCACTTCTTAAAGGACTGCAGGATTTGACAACTTAACTCATAAAAGTTTCTTCAGCATAATATGTTCCCCTAGTTTCACATACAGGGCCTATAATATACTATTCACTCCCACCAATGCGCTTCTGTTTTAACTTAGCTTCTAAAATAAAACCAGTGTCAAAAAGTATATGTTCAGATTCCAATGAGCTACAACCAAAAAGACAAAACCACCCACTGCAGGCACTGTGGCATCATAACACCCACACCTCAGAGAAAGCTCATCCTAAACTGACCCATTCCTCGTAACATAGCTGTCTGTTTATACATATAAAATAGTTAGCTCACAATTAAAAGAGGATTCCACCAAATGCTTAATAAATTAATTTACAACCAGAAGCTTTAACAGCATGCAGAAGCAAGCCAACGCCTGATCGTGCTGCGCTCCTGTAGTCGACACCGCCATCTAGCGGCGTGGCAGATGAACGACAGAACTACAAACACAAACAGCCGCGGGGCTACGGCATCCACAAACGGACAATAGCCTCCTTATCATAGTAATTCCCTGTAAATACTACGCGGACATGCGAATGGAGTCGTTCTTCTAAATGAGTAGGACATACTGCTTTATACCTCATTTAGCAGCCACGGTCTAATTGCTAGTCTACACGCGTTTCTTTTATCCAGGTTTGATTTAGAAATGAAACGAGAGCAAACATACTTGTTCGCATGCACTCTGACAAACCAGCTGTGTTTCAAAAGAATCCAAAAGAACGAGTTAATCAAGTTGGACAGAAAAGGGTTTAAATACAATGCACTGCCTTTGCGCTGTCATTATTCAAGTCTAGAGCGGTTTGATCAATTAGACGAGGACAACAAAGCTCAACTTTCTTTTTTTTTCCTTTATAGGAATAGCAAAACTAATAATGTGTTGGTTGTTATGTGTTGGTTAACCTAATTTTTTTTTTTTTTTTTTTTTCAAGTGGAATACGGTCGCCTTGAGGAGAGCAGAGCTTAATCATGATATACATTCGAAGAGGTTGGATTTTCTTCTCTTCCTTGTTTCTGTCCGTCTCTTTTCCCTCTCTTCCCTATTTTATGTTTATGTTACGTTTTTATTTCTAGTTGGTCCCCTTGTGCTACACAAGAGACACAGAGACAAAAGTAAGTTAAGTTTTTGAAGACGCAGAGGTCTCATTCAGAAGCGCAGTGCGGTGTTTACTTTCCTGGTTCCGTTGTTTCGGTACCAAAATGCGGTACCATTTAAACTGGAAAGTGACTCGTAATGCAAATGTCTCCTTTGCATAGTTGACAAAAGAGTTTAAAAAGTGTATTTTCAGCTGTTAAAGTTGTTTGTCATGCCATGGCCCTCCTAAATAAAATGCCATTTTCTTCTACGATGTTACATTTTTTGCTGTATTGCATGTTCCTGCTGATAGAAACTAAACCTGTGTGGTTTAAACCGGTCAAACTAGTTTTGTGAAATGTTAGCTTCTGTTTCGTTACCGGTCTGAGGTGGTCTATGACAGTGGTTCCTACCCAAGTTCCTGGAGGCCCCCAACCCTGCATGTTTTCAATGTCTGCATAATGAAACGCACCTATTCAGATAATCAGCTCAGTAGTAGAGACTCATAGACCTGAAATGGGTGTGCTAGACAAAGAAGAGATGCAAAACTTGCCATGTTGTTGAGCCTCCATCTAACCAGCACAATTAACCAGGTTGATCCCAGGCCATAAATGACAAACATGATCTGAAACCATGAAAAACTGTATTATGCATTTACTATATTGTCTTATTTTTCCTGAACTCACCATAGTGGGAGAATGATAATATGTGGACATTAAATCTACAATCAAAGATGGATATGACTGCAATGTATGACTGTAATGAGATTTATATATAATCACCAAAATAAATTGCTTCCACAGAAAAAGTGAGATTCATTTTCATGGTGGCTGCCCTCATAATATCCATAAGCCTTGTCCTCAAACTATTGCAGATGGATCCTGAATTAACATTATCAAATTTAGTAGGTGAGTTACTTTCGTGTATGTATGTATGTACTGTGTGTTTGTTTTTATGTGTGCATATAATATATTTTTATATTATGTTTGCTGAAATATTAACAATGCATGTATGTAAAACCCAGAAAGGTCAGTGGAGGGAGCAGCTTCTTTTGAACAGAAAACCAATAGTTACAAAGGTGATGTAAGATATTATTGAATAATCTGCTCTGGTACGGTGTAAAAAAGGGTATGCATTTAATGTTTGTTCCTGCATATTTTATCAGGTCCTAAGGGCAAATGTGGCCTCCCCAAACCATGTCCTGGAAATGATTATGCTTTTAAAATGTACAGCGGTGCAACAAACATCATTGGACCTCGAATATGCTTTGATGGAAAAATGTAAATGCTTAAAGTTATCAAATTCAGTCTGTACTTTTAATAAACAATTATATGAATGATTTAATTGCTATTTAGCAGAATAAACTAGTTAAACTAGTTCTGCCATTTTGTTTTAGGATAATAGAGGGAGACAAACGTGGAAATCGACAAGGAATGAATATTGCTGTTTTCAGTGGTATGTTGAGCTTTTTAATTTGCTATAAAAAGCTATATTAAAAAGGTAAATATTAAAAAGTTTTGCTTTTAGCTTCATTATTATTGTTATTTTTATTATTATGCGTTTTAAATTAATCGTATTCTTTTTTTAAAACATTTTCTTTTTGGAAAAATAATATATCATGTTTTAAAATGTTGTCTTATTATACGAATATATACGAATATGTATAATATAATATTTTTAGGATATTTTGCAGGCAGATAAATGCAAATTTTTAACATTTCTTGTTTAATTATTCACACAAAATGCAGAAAAAACAGGTGAACTCGTCAACACTGGCAGCTTTAATATGTGGAATGGAAGTATGTCTTTATTTCTCTACGCCTTTTTGTTGATTAATAATCTTGCAGCGTAAACACCGATTTGCATTCTCAGTTCACATGTGTGTAACACATTTTTTTTTGTTGTTGACAGAGGTTGAGGATCTGATAGAGTTTCTGAAGTCGGTCGAGAATGGTTCTCTTGTGTTGATCGCCACATTTGATGACCCAGCCACAAAGTAAAGTAGAATTTCTGTCTCTGCTTTTTATCATGCATACGCATCTTATCATGTTGTTTTCTAAATTTCTTAATTTCTTTTTGACAGACTTAATGATGAAGCAAGGACACTTATCGCAGAGCTTGGCAGTTCATATATTTCCAAGTTGAAGTTCAGAGATAATTGGCTCTTTGTGGGAGGGAAGAAAACCATAACACAAGTCACTTTTGAGCAGGTAATGGCATTCCTAAAATCACCCGTTTATGTGTTGGGTTTAGGAAATGAAAACCTTTTCAAATCCAAATCAATTTGTCTCTCTTTTCTGTCTTTTTCAGCACATGAAGAATGACAGAGAAACCAATAAGTATGAAACCTGGCCAGAAATGATCGAGATGGAAGGTTGCATACCTCGAATAGACTGATTTTTCTTGTAGCACAATTTGTACTGCCAAATCATGCCTTTTTAATCAGGCATATGAGGTGTTTGCATTTAAAGTAATACAAAAAGCTGTGTTTTATGATATTCCAGACTGTCCTATTTGCATTGTAATTAATAGGCTATTTGTCTACTGCTGCCGACATGTAATTCTGTTAATATTTCTGAAACCTCTTACAATAGAGGTTACCCTGGACTTAAAATATTAAAAATCATTTTAATTTTGATATCGTAAATGTTTCTTTTTATTGTTTTTTTTTTTTTTTTTTTTTTATTAAATGTGATTGCAAGTTGAAATTAAGTGTTTGGTTTGTCCGTATTATCCATTAATCATTGTGTTAAGTTCTGTGTGGGGTTTTTGCTTTTTTCATGACACTTGGTGATTTATATATTTGGGGGGAAAAAAACCTAATAGTTTAAAAAAAGTATAATTTAATACTTGACGCTTAACAAAACAAAACATGACAGAAGACATCATATGCGTAAATTGTGCGCAACATTGAGCGCCAAACAACACGAAGCCACTCCCATCAGTTCATCGCAGGATGCACAGCGTCAAGTCATGGACCAAAATGGTGAGCTACAAGCTAATATAACTAAGTATTTTACTGCAGCCTTGCGGGTTAAATTCCCAAAACGTTTCCTAATAAAAGGCAACCGGTAAACTAGTAGAGCCGTGAGCCCTTTCTGTCATTCATACATTTGCGTGAGCTGGAAATAAACGCATTTATTGCATGTATCCAGCTAGCCGCCGACCAAGTAACGTTAGAGGAGGGCTCGTCCGGCAAGTGCCAGGTTCAAATAAACGCAGAAAACATTATCAATAAAACCCGAAATATATGTAAGCGCTGTGTTACTCGTTGGTTACTATATAAGGTACTGTATGAATGCGTTTTGGTTAAGGCTAGAACTCTACACTTCCTGTGTAAGTTACTCTTAGTTTATGTTTGCAATGTTTGCTTCTCCACTTTTTATTAATCACATTTTGATCACTGCTGAGTAGCACAGGCCTCGCTTTGATTATCCATAAATTACATTATGCTAATGTCTGTAGCACTGCTGCAAATAATGGCCTGTTTAAATAATGCAATTTTTTTTTATGCCCTAAGATAATATTGTGTGATGTACTGAGTTGTGCATCTGTAATGTATCAGTAGCTTAATAGTGTGCTTGTTAATGTGGATTTCTTATTAATGGCGTTATCCGCCTGCTTTTTCCAGACAATGACCTTCAAGGAACCGATGGTTCGGGATCCCTTGGAGGTCTTGATGTTCGCAGACAGATCCCAATCAAGTTACTGTCGAAACAGACGGAAAGAGGCAAGCTGCCTGTCCGACCTCAGCGTCCCAACACCAGACTGCCCTCAAAAAGTGAAGAAGGTTGGTGTACAGTATCAGCTTTTGTAAAAGCAGCTGGTGTATTTACATTGGTTGACCATCACGACAGCTTTAATTTATTGGTATTAGCTGATACAAAGCGCATTTGTGCATGTTCTTTTTTCATGTACTGTTGTTTAATGCTCATTCCTCACAATCTTAAGGACGCTTATGATATAAGACTATTAAATTCAATTTTAGCATTTGAAATGATAGATTTCAGTTTTTATTGGTTTGTTTCATCAAAGTATTTATACATTTATGATTTTTTTTGCCATATATTATTAGTTTTTCTTTATAAACCTCTCTGTGATCTCCAGAGCCGTTCAGCTATAACCAAGAGGAAAGATTTGAGTGTAAATCTGGAGATGCTTATGGAAACCAGCGAAGATTTCCTCAGCCAATCTTCTGGGATTATAAGGTTACACATTTATCATTTAATGAATTACAACAAATTATATATATATATATATATATATATATATATATATATATATATATATATATATATATATATATATATATATATATATTAGTATTTTTCTAATGAAGCAAATATTTAACAATACTTTAAGAATTAATAGCATATTTAAACTAAATGAGAATTTCTCTCTTTTTTTTCAGCTCAACTTGATAGGACTTAAAGATGACACTCCGGTTCATTTTTGTGACAAGTGTGGTCTGCCTATAAAGATCTATGGGCGAATGGTAAGAAGGGTGTTGAAGTCTCTAACACATTCTTTATACAGCTGGACATCTTTCATAAAAAAAAAAACTTTTTTGTTTCCTTCAGATACCCTGTAAGCATGTTTTCTGCTATGACTGTGCAGTGCACTATGAGAAGAAATGTGATAAGATGTGCCCTGGGTAAGTTTCTCCTACAATGGTTTAAGTGGCTTGTATTTTGTTTCAAAGTTGGGATAAAGGTGAAAAACACACAGTGTCCATTCTGGATATGTACTATTAGGTTAAAGTGAAGGTAGTGTTTTCTTAATCCCTCTAAATATTGTCTGTGGGATTCAGGCAAATCTGAACATTTTAGTATGTTCCGTTTCCATGGTAACGTCTGTAGGTGTTAGAATCAGAGGATGCGGTTCAGAAGCACTTGCTTGTCTTAAGCATCCTGGGTTTTTGTGGGAGTTGTTCTGTTAAAGAGTACTTATATCTATACATAGAGTGGACAGATGTTTAAGATACTTATTCAGCAAGCTTTATTTAATTAGAACATCTATATTATCATAATTAAAATATTATCTTGTTAGAATGTATATTTTAATATTAAAAAATAGTACAAAAAAATTATCCACCACTTACGTTATAGATGCGGTGTGGTTTGGCACATTAATGTACTGTAGAGTACGTGGTCACACGTGTCTTTATCGACTATCATGCATCGATTTTGAATGTAGCTCATCCAGGACTATTCGTGAGTGGTTTGCAAAATGTAATCATGCGAATCATCTTGTTTATTTGTTACGTTTAATGTTATTTTGAATTCGCAACAATGAAATTTCTGGTAAAAAATTGTTATATGTAAATGATTCATTGAATCATTTTGTAATCATTACCAAAAATAGGCAGATTTTATAGTTTTATATATATAGTGAGTAACTCTGAACCACAAAACCAGTCTTAAGTTGCACAGGTATATTTGTAGCAATAGAAATACATGTGGGTGAAGATTATACATTTTTCTTTTGTGCTTTAACTTTTAAGCATAAGAATAGCATGATATGTTTGCAGATATTTATTTAGATACATACTTGTATGTAATATGCATTATGAACTTAATTTGGACAGCTTCTCTTTAAATTACATTACTTTAATATATTTAAGCCAATACGTTATGTGAATTTATGCTGACATTGTCCAAAAACTTTGCCTAGGGTGTTTCTAATCTTTTAGAGGGCAATGCAGGTTGCAGGTTTTTCTTCGTTCTTGATATAAATATCTCCAGATCTAAATGGAAACATTATGAGTAAGATGTGTATGTAAGTCCACTTCCCATACTAAATCTTAAGTTCAGTCTGTCCCTCTACAGCTGCTCAGACGCGGTCCAACGCATCGAGCAGTGCCAGCGCGGCTCGCTCTTCATGTGCAGCATCGTGCAAGGCTGCAAACGCACCTACCTCTCGCAGCGAGACCTACAGGCCCACATCAACCATCGCCACATGAGGGCCAGCAAGACCGGAACCTCTCGGCCGGATCCACCTCACCCGACTCTGGCCTCGGACCCACCAGAGCGCTTCCGGTTTCCACCGCCCCCTCACCTGGTCAAAACACACGCTCTCGTTCCTCCCCCGCTGCAAGGACACGATACCTACAACCATCCGCATCCATCCTCTCCCTCTGATCTGGGCCCCTCCCCACGGCCCCTCCCCCCAGAGACCTTCCGAATCGCCACAGTGACTACACGCAAGCATAGCAACCTCATCACGGTGCCCATTCATGACGACTCGGGGAGCTCAGGCCCTTCCCCCCGTGAGCCACACCCACACACCCCTCCCGGCCCGCCTCCGCATCATCACCCTGGCGATTACTCCAGCCAACCAGTGGTGTCCCACCCGCATCATATCATGCCTCCACCACAACAGCCACATTACGTGCCTCCGCCGCCCCCACCTCCCCCTCTCAGCATCCCCATGCAGCACCCGCCGCAGGGCTCTGCTACGCCTCACATGGTTTACAACCAAGCACCTCCCATGTCGACACCACCTCCACCCGGACACATCATCAGCCAGTTACCACCCTACATGAACCACCCTCCACCTGGACCAGTTCCCCCGGTCGGTGCGCACCACTACAACCCAAACTCAATGCCACAGGACCAAGGCACTCTTAGCCCACCTTTCACCCAACCAGGTGCCATGAGCCCGGGGATGTGGCCCAATCCTCGCGGCCCCCATCCGCCCCGCATGCAGGGGCCCCCACCACAGGGACAAATGCCAGGGCCTCACCATCCCGACCAGTCACGATATAGACCTTATTACCAATAGCATCCTGCCTTTATCGGCTCTATCAGACATAGATGGATAACCATATCTAGTCAGAAACAACACTAAGCTGCCTGGGATGTTTGTCTCCACTGATAACTTACACTATGATGATCCCCATTACTGGCATTTTTGTACTAATGTCCCTCATTCAGGGAGGGAGTAATGGAATAATGAATAGTTGAGTGTGAAATTTTTTTTTTTTTTTTTGGTTGGAAGAATTTAACAGTTTTGTTTGAAACATTTACATAATGTTGTATTCAACAACTGCAATAAATGAAACTTGAATTCTGTTTAGATTTTTGGCTTGATATTCATGACTCTTGGGTACACAGACTGAAGCTAGTTGAAGTGATAATCACCCCAAAATATTAAATTCTGTCATTTACTCACAAACCATGAAATGCCAACTAAGATATTCGGAAGGTATTTGGGCAGAGTTTTCATTTTTTGGTGAACTATGTCTTGAACAGTTATAATTTGGAAATGCATTACATTTACTTTTACAGTCTGAACGACTATTCACAGAAAATCGTGTAGTGTATGATGGTCACAGAATCAGATTTTTATTATTTTTTTAATTAGTTTCAGTCTTTGATTTCATCCATATGAAACAATACTTTAAGCTTTGTTTTCGTTAGTCATGCTGAGTGTGTTCGGTGTGATCCTCAGTCATTTACTGAATGATGTACAGTTTTTCTATTTTAAGACAATTAAAAGGCTGGCAAGTGTATAAAGTCTATTTAAAAATCTGCTTTAAAAGGTTGTGTAGTGTATTTCAGGCTTGAGTCAATTTTCATTCAATATCAGTAGCTTGTAAAGAAATGTTTAAAGCACTTAAAAACACTTTTGTAAAGGTTTGTGTTTGTGTTCTTTTTTTCTTAATGGTTAGGAAATGTTTTCCAGGCCACTTTGCAATTTTTCACTATTCTTCCCCTGTATCATTCATGATTTGACGAGTAATGTCTCCAGAAAGTAAGGCACTTAGAAGACAGGTGTGTCAAAGAAATTATTGTTGAGGTGTTGCTCAGAAATAATTTTGATTATTTAGCCAATTACTTCTGGACCGGCAAGGTAGCAGTGCTTTGGCATCAAGTAAGTTCCTCTCAAGTACTGACTAGCAGAGTAACCACAGGAATGATTCATCATATTAGACAACTATTTGTCTTAATTTTTTGTAGGACAGCAATTCGATTTTTGTTATACGTGAAAAAAACGTTGCTCACTGTGTGCAATTGTTAATAATTGTCAGTTAGCTTGATATTTTATCTAATGTCCTGTTATTCATACATTTTATTTGTGGCAAATGCTCAAAGTGGCCGCTGTAGGTAAACCAAAAGATGTAGAGGTGGTGAGAGTAATGAATGCAATAGATTTCCAGTATCCACAAGGGGGCGTACAGTACTCAACCAAGACCAAATCACTGCTGCTGCCAAACAAAACCCTGCTTTATCTACTGTGGGTAAATGCAAACTAATGCCGTTTTATATTGTGGAATGGGAAAGAATAATGGAGCAAAAAAATCATTTTTCTTTTAAATAAAACACGTGTTCACTGTTTAGGCAATTTAACGGAGTAATACAAATCAGTGAAAAGTATAACCAGCCTACTAAAATAGAAGGATTTTGAAAGAATTACAATAATGTCATTTTAAGATATTGTGCACGTTGTTATACAAAACAGTAAGGTGCAAAACAGGCTTAAAATATTTAGGCTAAATGATTATGGAAATGTGAAAAACCAACAGTGTGTAGCCTGAACAAATCGTGTTTTTTTAAATCAGTCATTAGAAATACATAACAATCCTTTTAAATTAAGAGGGCATATAAAGAAGGTGCATTCATAACTCATTTGGTGGTTTACATTTAAATGTGAAACTTTGGTCTCTGATAGACAAGAATGAACGCTTTTCCGTTGAGCTCATTGGGTAGCCTATTTCAAAATCACAATGCACGAGCAGGTCCGTGCAAATAGTGGGAGGGGAGGGAGAAGAGCCGTCTTACTCATTCAAACTTATCAGTGCAGCTCTCTGGTCCCTGCTGCTCAGCACACAGAAACATGCCTTGACCCAATGTGCACTTTCACGTTACAGGAATGGTTGGAATTTTGCGGACTGTACGCGTTCTGGATCGTTTGGAATAATTTTCCCAATGGGATGCGCGTGAGCCATGGAATTGCCAGTGATATGGATGTGCTTTGGATTACTTATTCGTCTCCCACCGTTTGGATGCGTGGATTTGCATCTATCGGGGTCCCTCCAGCCTGGCGCGACTCTGGCAAATGTATCAGTCGGACCAGACTGGACTTACAGAATCGACAGGAGTCTGACAGATAAGTCTTTACGACACTTTGTGAAGCTCGGGAGACGTGATGGGTTGTTGTCAGTCGCGCGCAAAGTTGACTGCGCTCGTTTACCGAGAAATCCCGTGCCGTTGTATTTGCGGATTAAGTCACTGCTATCGGACAACTTCATACTGCTTCATTTCAACACGTTCGTGCATGGTCAGAACTGCTTCATCAAATACAAAAGAAAAAATCTTAATCCAGATGCCTACATGTATCTTTTGACTGGGTATGAGGCGTGTTTTTCTTTGGACTCGTTACCCATAAACATTTACGAACGTTTGCCCGTTTCCATGCGGAATTCCCAAATGTTTCGCGGTAGGTGCGTGGAGAAAGACCAGCGGCGCGTTGTTTCCCTCACAGGCGCGAACCTCTGTTTACCTCACAAGCAGCGAGACACGGCAAATTTGCTTTGTTTGATGCCCAACTCACTAAATAGCTCTTTATTTGTAGATGTTAAGTTACACTTGAGCAGAGAACACACTGGCAGGGAATTAGACCCGTGGGCCAAACGTCAAAAAAGAAACGCGAACTCCGCTCCTCAGTTTCAGCTCCCAAACTATCAGGTGTCGGTGCCAGAGAACGAGCCCTCAGGAACGCGTGTCATAACCCTCAAAGCGTTTGACGCGGATGACGGAGACGCCGGTGTTGTCGAGTACGATATGGAAGCTATTTTTGACAGCCGCTCTAACAATTTATTTCAAATTAACCCCGAGACTGGAGGTATAACCACTCTCCAACCTCTAGACAGGGAAGTTAAAGACACTCACGTGTTTAAAGTTACTGCCACCGATAGAGGAACCCCTAAAAGATCAGCTATCGCGTACCTCACTATAACAGTCAGTGATACCAACGACCACACGCCGGTTTTTGAGCAGAACGAGTATAGGGTTAGCATTCGAGAAAATGTTGAAGTGGGCTTTGAGGTGATGACTATTAGGGCTACAGATGGAGATGCACCTTCTAATGCCAATATGATTTATAAGATTGTGAATGATAATGAGGTGAACGCTTACTTCGAAATTGACCCAAGGAATGGGTTGGTCAAAACCAGAGTCAGACCAGACAGAGAAGTCAAATCCCAGTATAGGCTTCTCGTCGAAGCTAACGACCAGGGTCGAGAGCCCGGGCCACGTACAGCCACAGCCACGGTGCACATTTTTATAGAGGACGAGAATGATAACTACCCACAGTTCAGTGAGAAGCGATATGTAGTTCAAGTTACTGAAAACGTAGCCGTGAACTCTCAAGTGGTTGCGGTGAAGGCTACGGATAAAGATGCCGGAAATAATGCGAAAGTGCATTACAGCATCATCAATGGGAATATAAAGAAACAGTTTTACATACACTCCACTACGGGGGTCATTGATGTTATCAGTCCTCTAGATTATGAGATGATAAGAGAGTACACACTCCGAGTGAAAGCTCAAGATGGAGGACGGCCGCCTCTTATTAATGGTACAGGTATGGTGGTAATCCAAGTGTTAGATGTTAACGATAACGCACCCATGTTTGTCAGCACTCCTTTTCAAGCCTCAGTGTTAGAAAATGTTCCTGTAGGTTACTCTGTGTTACACATCCAAGCTATCGATGCTGATTCGGGTGACAATGCTCATTTGGAGTACAAGCTGACCGATACATCACCTACTTTTCCGTTCATTATCAATAACAACACCGGATGGATCACGGTTAGCTCTGAGCTGGACAGGGAGACTACAGAGTTTTACAATTTTGGCGTTGAGGCCAGAGACCTCGGGGTTCCTACAATGTCATCTTCAGCTAGTGTAAGTGTTACTATACTAGATGTAAATGACAATGTCCCAACCTTCACGCAGCACTTGTATAACCTAAAAGTCAATGAGGATGCAGTCGTAGGTACCAATGTGCTTACAGTCACTGCTGTAGACAGGGATGTAAACAGCGTGGTCACATACCAAATATCGACTGGGAACACTCGGAACAGGTTTGCCATCACCAGTCAGAGTGGAGGGGGACTTATTACTTTAGCTCTACCTCTGGACTACAAGCAAGAACGGCAGTATCTCCTAACAATCACCGCCTCGGACGGTACTCGCCATGACACAGCTCAAATCTCCATTAATGTGACTGATGCCAACACCCATCGGCCAGTATTTCAAAGTGCCAACTACCAGGTTTTAGTGAGCGAGGACCGTCCCGTTGGCTCCACCGTCGTGGTCATCAGCGCCACCGATGAAGACACTGGCGAAAACGCCCGCATCACTTATGTAATGGAGGACAACGTGCCACAGTTCAAAATTGATCCTGACACTGGTGCCATCGTGACTCAAATTGAGATTGACTACGAAGATCAGGCCTCCTACACACTAGCCATTATTGCCCGAGACAACGGCATCCCCCAGAAATCAGACACAACCTACGTAGAGATCATCGTTCTTGATGCCAACGACAACGCACCCCACTTCCTCCGGGACATCTACCAGGGAACGGTGTTTGAGGATGCACCGGTATACACAAGTGTACTCCAGGTATCTGCTTCAGACAGAGACTCTGGCTCTAATGGTCGACTCAGCTACACTTTTCAGGGAGGAGATGATGGAGAGGGGGACTTTTTTATCGAGCCATATTCTGGGATCATCAGAACGGCCCGCAAGCTGGATCGGGAAAACGTTGCGTTGTATAGCCTCAAGGCGTTTGCGGTGGACAAAGGAGTGCCCCCTCTCAAGGCAGCTGTGAACATTCATGTGTCCGTGCTGGACATAAATGACAATGCCCCTGTGTTTGAAAAGGACGAATTGTACTTTTACGTGGAGGAAAACAGTGCAGTAGGATCCACTCTGGCCCGTGTAAGTGCCACAGACCCAGATGAAGGTACCAACGCCCAAATCCTGTACCAGATTGTAGAGGGCAATATTCCTGAAGTCTTCCAGCTCGACATCTTTAGCGGAGATCTAATCGCCCTTACTGACTTAGACTTTGAGGCCAAGATGGAGTATGTGATAGTGGTCCAGGCCACTTCGGCCCCACTTGTCAGCCGGGCCACTGTACACATCCTCCTAGTAGATGTCAACGACAACGTCCCAGTTCTACAGGATTTTGAGATCCTTTTCAACAACTACATCACCAATAAGTCCAGCAGCTTTCCCACAGGAGTTATCGGGAAGGTGCCTGCTCGTGATCCAGATGTGTCCGACAAGCTCCTCTACACGTTTGTTGAGGGGAATGAGCTCAACCTGCTGATTCTCAATCAAGACACTGGGGAGCTAAAGCTGAGCAAGGACTTGGATAACAACAGGCCGCTTGAGGCTACAATGAGGGTGACGGTTTCAGGTGAGACTCACGTGATAACACATTATTTAGCCTGTTTCACTAGTCCATTATTTGGCCAAAGGTTGAGTGATTTCCAAAATCAGCTTTGCCGGTTGTCTTGCTATAGTAGAAGTGGATTTATGTAAGCTTTATTCTTTTCACACTGCGTTAATTGGTTTTCTTTGATGCTCTTAGTGATAGTGATCTGCCTCCTCGTGTGCTGTCTAGTTTGCTCTGCTCTTCTCTTCAGGCGGGTTCTCAGTCCCTGAATCCCTAAATTATTTTTATGTCTTTACTGTTCATGCTTAACAATATTTGCTAGCACTCCCTAGTGAGCATATCCATGGCAACAATTGTCACGTTTAAGCTTATTTATTTGCAGCAATTCTGAAGTGGCCATCAATTTGTACATTCTGGTTGGCAATATATTATTCAGTGAATATGAGATTTTTAAAAAAGCTGTTTACACCAAAAAAAGTCATCCTTATTTCTTACAATTGTGACTTTCATTACATAATGCAATATCAATTAAAGATGTTAAGATGTCCACGTCAAAAGAAATTTACAAAAGTGATTTTATGTCCATAGAAAGCGCATTAAATGTGTCTACTTTTAAAGGTTTCAAATACGTTTTGGAAAATTAAATGTCAAAATTTTGTTGAAATAATGTTACATTGAGATTAATTTGAACAAAATATGTCTGTAAAAATTCAAACAAAATGCTTATTCTGACTTGTACATATTAAAATATATAAAAGAATAAGGGAATATTACATTTTATTGTGTTTTAAATGAGGGAAAAAATCTTACTGACAAATGGGTAAAACCTAGGATAGTAGCAAATTTAAAAAAAACATTAAATTACACCTAATTAGTATTTGGGATTAAAGTAATTAGTCTTCTGACTTCAAATCCCACAATGACTAAAGGGACTTTTTAAACTATTGGACTTTTTAAACTCTTTCATAGTCTCTTCTACCCCAGTATGGTGACTGTGATTTGATAATAAGATGTACTTTTGAATAAATTGCTTCTCTACAACCATTTACAAATTAAATGTTGATTTACCCCCACATTCCTTAGATCCACACATCCTAGAAAATATTCCCACTAACAACTATCATGCACAAACACGAATAAAATTTTGTCAGCCCTTCTCCCTTACAGACTTGGAGAAATCAAATGTCATTCTTACCTGTCAGGTTTGTTCGTTTCATGTATATTTTCCCAGGAGCCAAAGCTTACAGACTGTCCTGCCTATTAGACAGTGACTGATCATGTGTCAAAGGAGGTTTCGACTTGACTTATGGTTTCAAGATAGTCTTTATTCACATTTGGCATCCCCAAGCTGTAACATGTTCCTTGGTTAATTTAAGTAAAAACTGAAAAACTTAAATAAGTGAAATCCATCCATAAGTTGAAAACCATGTTGCATGTCACAACAAGATATCACGTGATATCAGGATTAGAACTGATGTCCACGGAGTGATGGCTTTTCATAGATTCACAGTGATAAAACTTGTTTGTCTCGTATAAGATGTCACATTTGACAAGAAAATGCAGGGGATTAATTGAACAGCCTTTAAAACTCCTACGTAGGCTGGGTACAACTAGAGTTTGTTTTGTGTTGTTTTGATTACTTTTGTTTAATGGTTGTCACAGCTTACAGAGGATCAGGATCAGCCTGATAGCAAAGATGCCCCTTTATCATGTGCTTCCAGTGACACTCTGTGACTTAATTTGATTCTCAGAGATGCCATGTGTCGCTGCTTAGTGGGCAGACACCTAACTTCCTAGTACACAGTGACAATAGAGGGAGAACACAGGCATTTCTCAAAGCAGCTTATGATTAATAACATTTCTGTATATACCCTAGTGAAAAATAAATATACTTAAATGTATTTGAAATACATTTATGTCATGCATAGTATACTACAAATACATTTTCATAATTTATGTACTTCTAAATCGGAACAGCTAGACTTTAGTTAGTGCTTTTTGTGCTTAAATTGTGTTGAAATAGTTCTGACGTCCAACTACAGATAAACTGAAGTAAATTGGACTGTGAAATAGAGCTGTTGCAAGTATACTTTAAGTACGCATTAAATATCTTGCATTTAAATCCTTATCAATAGTGAAGAAATGTATAGTACTCCAAATAAAGTTTATAATGAGTTTTCTATCATTATATTATTAAATAATAATATATATATATATATATATATATATATATATATATATATATATATATATATATATATATATATATTTTTTTTTTTTTAAATGTTTCAAATTAGTTATAGCAAATTATTTGACAATTTTAAATGCAGCATCATTTGCAGAGATACATACATATAACAGTAACAAAAACTCAATATGAACCAATGTCTGTAAAAAAAAGAAAGTGTCCTTCCACAATTCCAATTTGGTCATTTGCCAAAGTTTCTTTTGAAATTTTAAGTTAAATTGGAAGGAATTGACACTTAATGTGCCAAAAAAAAAAACATTGTCATGTTATGACCCCTGAGTTTCATAAAGTTTTGAAGTTTTAGCCAACTATTGCCATTAAATTTTGTATTTAATGCTGAAAAAGAAATTTTGGATACACATGATGCGTTGTTCTTAAATACATTATATTTACAATCAGTAAATACATTTTTCACTGCATTAATATAAATGCAGTTTTGTTGGCACGCTGTAAGTTTTACAAATCTGAAGTATTACATTTACAGTATATGAAGCAATGTAACATGTACGTTCATGTTGACTCGGTGGTTCTTCTCTATTCTAACATAAAGCCTCATCTCTAGCTCTAGTTATTTTGCATCACTTTACCTTCTCTTTATAAACTTGACTGAACCCCAGGGATGCATTCCATTCATAACAGTTTGTCAAGATAACTTCTTCAGCTTATCTATGGAGCGCTTTTGGGTTTTGAGTGATAGTTCGATATCTAATTTGAGAGAGTGAGCTGCCAGGAAGAGACCAACCATCTGTGGTTAATTCTTCGGTCATACTTTTGATCTACAGTTTTATTTTAAAGGTAGGGCACCCCTCATAATCCTTGATCTTTTCATCTTTATCTTTTGAACCTTTGATGTATTTCATCCATCCTCTCTTTGTCTAAGTGGAATCTCACGCAGTGGCTGATGCAAAGCGTGTGGCGCACACATTTCTCCGGTTAATGGCGGTGCATATGTCTTTATCCTTATCGAGGCATGTTCTAAATCATCATGTATATGGAATCTTTATCTCGTATCAGCGTTTCAAAGCATCTAAACCATGCAGAGAATCTCAACCTTTCAGAACAAGTTATCCTATCCGATCTCATGAATGTGCATATAAATAGAATAAAAAACAACAACAACAACAAATTTTGTATCATATGCATGCGATAATGGCACTGCAGTGATGTGGAGAGACACAAAGGGGGGACAAATTGTTGAAAAAAATCTTTTTTTTTACTTTCTTTGCATGCGAAAAGTATTCTTGACGCTTCTGAAAATACAGATTGAATGACGTGGAGATAGTGATATGACATAATTTTCATATTGGGTTTGAGCAACCTTTTAATTCCTTGCTGGTTTGGTGAACACTAGACCAGAAGAACCAAGAAAATCTTGCTGGTTAAGGTAGTTAAGAAGCCTAGTGGAGACCAGCAACCAAATCACAACATATGCCGGTCCTTTTAGTTGACTAACTTGCATTAAGCAAGCTAACCGCCTTCTAAATCCTCTGGTAATGGAACCGAAGCATCCTATTGGGTTTCCTCATGGACGTCCTCTGAAGGAAGTCTGGGAAAAAGAGTTTTGAAAAGCTCTGGCTCTCCGTTGTTGTTGCCATGGAAAAGGGGGAGCATTGTGGAGCTCTTAAGCGTTTTGCACCAAGCTGGGGGTTGAAGCACGGGCCCCTTTTGTGAAGTGGGGTGAGAAGCAGGGTAGGGGGTGAAATGTGGGGGGCTTCTTAAATTCGAGGAGGAGGGAGGCATTGTCCACATGCAGATTTCTGTCAGTGAAGACAAAGCTGTTTGTGTGTCGAGACCTTAAAGGAAGGACACTGCTGAAAGAAGAGTTTTTTTGCACTCACTTGGTGTCTGTCTGCTGAAAGTGTAGAGATCAGACGTAGAGCAGAACAACGACGGTGCAAAACTTGTCACTCGTGCACGGTGTGTTGTGACTGGTGGTCCTGCATGACAATAAAAAGGCATTCTCCATCAAATCACTTGCGCGAAACAGATTTTTGATTCAAAAGACAACGTGTGGTAACAATTGCAGAGTTGAGTTACCCATAAATAGAGCTTAGCAGTATTTGTTCTTATTTCCTAGACGCAACCGGTTGCCATTGGACACCGAAGACTATTTAACAAAGAGTCAGGAATGGTGTATGGAGGTTTTTCATTGGACTGCACGAGTACAAAGGGCAAACTGGGCATTATCTTCTCTAGCGCTAAGGCTTTGCTCCTGAATTCCTTCTTTAACAATGATGATGCAATATAGGCCAATTCTTTATTCTGTTTTAAGAGTATTATACAATTATTACAGCCCAGCCAATCCAGTGTTTCAAAGCTGCTGACCTGAAAAAAAAAGCCTGTCATTATTTGTTTCGTGCTCATGTTGTACCAAACCTGTATGGTTTTTCTTTTCATTCTATTGAGGAGTATAAAGGAGCTCAGCGGAATGTTCACACTGCTCTTTTACATACATAGCAATCGTATAGTGTCTTATATCTGGCTGTCAAATTCGAAAAAAGTTTGAAAGACATTATAAATGTGTTCTATATGACTATTTAAAGGATTGAGACCAGTTATACGACAAAGATTTAAAATGACAGTAAAGACTATTGCTTTGCTACTAAAACTATTTTTAAATAAATGCTGATCTTGAGCTTTCAATCCTGAGAAATGATCACAGTTTCCAATATTTCCAAAAAAAACTCATGTTATTTTACTGCACTTTTTATCAAATGAGCGCAGCCTCACGACAATAACAGACTTCTTTCAAAAACATTAAAACATTTGTCCCCAAACATTTATAATTCCCAATGTTTGGCATGTCATGGTAACTTTATAAGAAATTTAAGAACCTTTTGGACTATTATATTTTAGTCTGTTCCTCACACAACGCATATGGAACAACTTAGGAAGCTGTTTTGTGTTCCACAGTTTGGCTTTGAAATGACTTGCAAGTAACTAAAAAACTTTTTTTTTTTTTTAGGTGAAAGCGAAACTCAAGCAGCTGTTTTGAAAGAGCACATTAATGCGGAAGCTTCCAGCTGACTTGATGGCATCTGCATTTTACTGCATTTTTAAATAAAGGCTTTTAGGGTCTATATTGTATTAATATTTTATAGAAGTGCTAGCAGATACTACGACATAACCAAGCAGAAGCACCTTCACATGTCTCTTGGCCTTGGGCAGCATTAACAGAGCTGCCCATAAAATCCACACCTTGGTGGGTTCCATTTGACTGAGCTCCCCTCTGTTTTATGTATGTGCTTGGAGGGATCAAAGCGGACCTGCCACCGATGATGTTAACAAGGATCACAACAGATTCATGAGGGAGGCCGGCCGAGGTGTGGTCTCCATTATCAGGCACTTAGTCTATGCACTCTGCGGAAAGAAGCTTTGCTCATTAACTTCCCAGAGTGCAACTTACCACATTCCACACAAGCCATGCCAAGGCGAAAGCTTTTAATAGGCCTTAAGAAGGAATGTAGGACTTGAATGGAGGATAGATGCAAAAAACAAGCAAGAAACAAACAAACAATTGAAAATATTTTAGCAACATAGAATGTTAATGTGGCATCTTCCAAATATTGTGTTTACAATAAGGATGGCTGCACAATATATTTGTACCATATCAGTTATCAAACTTAAGGCTTTAGAGATTTTTTTAACCTCAAAATTATGATTTAATGTATCAAAGTTTTGACTTTGAATTTTGATAATTATGACTAAATATTTAATAACTGAAACTTTAATCTTACAAGTATGATTTTATGTCATACTATAAACTGTCATAGATTGTACTCTGACTTATCTCATATCTCATAATTATGATTTACAGTATTAATGCTTTGCAATAATTTTGGCTTCATCCCAAATTAGACATATAAAACATTTACTTTAGAATTTATAATATGTAATCATAAACTGCATGTCATAATCTTGACACTTTAATCTCATCATTTGGACTAAATGTCTCATTTAAATTGTTTATATCATAATTTCAGATTTTTTTTATCTCATACTTTTCTTATATTTTCTCATGTGATTTAGAATTTTCAGAGGGGCACATCCCTGCCTTCAGTGTCTTGTGCACTCAGCAGCCCGTCTCTCTCAGCTGTGCCTATTGTGCGCTGGGCACCAGTTGGCTTGGTTTCGCACATATTTAGGTCAGCCGTCAGCCGTGATGTTGCTGTGGTCACTGCTGGTGAAGCAGGACATGTGTCTTAGCGTTGGCTAACTGATGCTTTGGCAGGAGGTTTTTGTCAGTCTCTGCTACTGTTGCACCAGCCAACTGCCAATCAGCTGTCCAAGTATATGTTCCCACATGCTTCTTAAGGAGTGTTTAAGGACAGATGACTGAAAAGTGAAAAATAAGTCTGGTGTGTTTGTATTCCAGGCTTTGTATTCTCACCCCATGATAATCCATATTTAAAGCATTAGATCATCTATAAATGACGTTTTTGTCATCATTTGTGCACCCTCGTGCTGATCCAAATCTGTTTGGCTTTCATTCTTCCGTGAAAAACAAAATAAGAGGTTTAGCAGAATGTTCTTGTTGGGGTTTTCCTTAAAATCGAGAATAAAAGTAGTCCAGCAGTCTATTTTTATTAAATCTGAATTCAGTTGTTACTGGGTAAGTTTATCTAAAAAAGTAATAAATTACTGCATGCTAATTATATCTTCAACAGTGTAATTACATTATGTGGTAATTACTATCTCTGAAATGGAACAGATACGAAAACGCTCTTTTAATTATTTCAAATAATAATATAAAAGACATTCTCTATAGAACAGTTTAACAATTAGATGACAACCTCTAAATGTCCCACTGTGTGTTGGTTTGCAGGCCAGCTCTTGTGAGTGTGTAAACTACACTGAACATTTATCTTTGCACAGATTGTTTGGCTACTTCCCTCGGAAAACACCGTCTCGAGAAACTGCCCTGTGTGTTTTCCTTCGTTCTCAGATAGTTCGGAAAGAAAACTGAACATGACACTTGCTCTTTGCAGAGGCTGTAAACACTGTCACAGCTCAGTGGTCCTGCAAAGGAGTGTGTTTGGCAAGTGAAACCGTGAACATTTCAACCTAGTTTACTTTGCTCGTGTCATAATCTCCGCCGTCGGTTTTGAGGGATTCGATGAAGCCGGGCTTCCCGTGGCGTGGTGGTATCTGGGCCGCACTTCCATTAAAACGTACAATGTTTCGCTTTGTTTTCTTGTTCAGCAAACTCTGGAATCAGTTGGTAGAGTTTCTCCTCTGGACCACCCACACTTGTGTATAATATTCAGCGATTCCTATTTGATTGTATGGATGGATTTTGGGGTCTTATCATTCTTTTGTACAAGCTGTTTCCTGGAGGCCATCCAAGATCACACCTGTAGGCCCATTTATTACGTGTGGGACAACTTTGAGAATGATCTGTTTGTCTAATTTTTTTTTCTGGTGGGAAAAACTAGGCTTGGCATATTTGTCAATGCAGTTTTATTGTTTGATTTAAAGGACTTTTATATGATACTCTACATATATTGGTTATCATGATAGAGCAATTATGGACTATGGGACATTTAGAGCAATGCTTTCTTCAAATTTTGTTTAGTGGAGATTTCAAGTGCCTGGATCAGTTTTCATCAGTACCTTATTGTAAAGCCTCTCTATGCCAGAGTGTTTGTTATGCTTTAGTAGCACTTAATGGTAAGAGAGAGGCTTAATGCATTTCAGAGTGGCTGTAATATACAAAGTTGGGATTTTATTGCAGACCTCATTAAAGGAAAGTCAAAAAGCAAGAAAGCACTTAGGATATACATTACTCTAGTCATCTCAGTATAAGAATCAGATTTCTGGCATGATTTAGCAAGTTTATTTAGCATGTTTAAAAGAAACATAGTTTAGGAGTTTATGGGATTATTGAGTATTATGAACACAATGGAACAGGATGTGGCCTGTTATTAGGCCGTTTGTGGGAAAATTGTGATTAGTATGTGACAAATTTATGATTTGCTATGATTGCAAGTTTGCCAGAATATACAATTTTTAATGAAGCATAAAATTATGGAATTATTATTAGGCTGTGAATCGATTACAAAAATAGATGGAATAAATTGCATGATATATAGTCAATTAATTAAAGTAAAAAAAATTTTTATCTACACAAAAAAAAATTAAATAATGGTTTATGATTACTAATATTGTACATTTTATATATATATATATATATATATATATATATATATATATATATATATATATTATTTTATATATATATATATATATATATATATATATATATATATATATATATATATATATATATATATATATATAATCTCCTCAGTTATTAGTTATTATTAGAAAAACTGTTTAACACACACGTGAAATAAGTTTAACTGCAAACAAAGTGCATCACAAAGTACAACACATTTAGTTGCGTGCATGTGTAAATGTGTGTGCGTACACGAGAGAAACTCCTTGTTGTGTCTGCAACTGCGTGTCTGGTTTAGCTGACAGTATGTGAAAGGACAGTGTAACAGAGTGGAAACATGTCCTCATTGTCCTGCAATTATAGCTCTCTCCATTCACATGACAGAGGGGCCCTTTACACTAGGAGCCCTCAATTGCTACAAGAGAATACACTGGACCTTGAACAATACCTGTCAAACTAAAGGACAGAGCAAATGTGACACAGCGGCCAGACTTTACCATTTGGTAATGATAAAGTGGGGAGGAATGAAATGGAAGGTGGATTTTTTTTCTTTGTTTGTTTTTTGCTCTGCCAACATTTCCAATGACCCCACCGCTAACGTTCTAACTAAAATCAATAAATGAATAATAGAAGTTATTACAACAACAACAACAGTATTTATTTATTCCTTTGTTTAATTTTATTTGTTTATTCATTTATTTCTCTGTTTGTAGCTTCATTACTATTAACAGTAATAATAACAACAATAATAATAATGATATTAATATTTAATGATTTTTGTAAATTTTTGTACAATTTTGTCACATATAAAAATACATGTATATAAATAGTATGTATGTGTCTATCTATAAATAATACATAAATAAACATTTATTTATTATTGTTATTATGAATTAATTATTATTATTATTATTACAATTTATTAAATACATCTATTACTATTACTAATAAGACACCATCATCATTATTTTATTTATTTTTATTAGTATTAGTAATAATAATAATAATAAAAGAAACACAGTTTTATTTTTTATAGTATGTTTTAGGAAGATAAACAATATACCTATCTATTCAAATAAGTTTCAGAATTATACTATTTGTATTTTTACAGGTAAAAACATATAATATTAAAACCATTGGCAATGATAAACATGGATTATTTTTGTTATTATTATTGGAATAAACTTTATATTTTATATAGTATCAGATAAATTAAAAATACATTCTTTAAATAAGTATATGAATAATATATTGATATGTTTTTCTGTTAAAAAAGTTCAGCAGATATTTAGCACCTCTCCAAACTAAACCTTTCAAGCTTATTTTTCCTTTTGTGTTCAAAGTTGATGTATTGCTTGACAGGAAGCTGGTTGTAAGGCTGTTCAAACAGTGTGGAAAAAAGATCATAAAACTGTGAAGTTTGTAATGCTTGGTGAACAATCACAGAATTAAGCTCCATGTTCCAGCATGTTCTCAAAGTTCATCTCACTCACAAGAATGTAAACTTACCACCTGCCAGGCACTGCCATGCCATTCCTTGAGTTTAAACATTAACCGAGTCTCTCAATGTGCCTTTGTGTCTCCACAGATGGACTCCACCAGGTCTCGGCCCTCTGCACCCTTCGTGTGACCATCATAACAGATGACATGTTGACGAACAGCATCACGGTTCGTCTGGAGAACATGTCTCAAGAGCGTTTCCTTTCCCCTCTGCTGTCTCTCTTCACCGAAGGCATAGCAGCAGTCTTGTCCACCAGTCCTGACGGTGTCTTCGTCTTCAATGTCCAAAACGACACAGACGTTAGCGGCAGCATCCTCAACGTCACTTTCTCGGCTCTGCTCCCGGGTGGAGCTCCGGGACGTTATTTCCCGTCAGAGGAGCTTCAGGAACAGCTGTATCTGAACCGTACGTTGTTGACTCTGATCTCGACTCAGCGCGTCCTGCCCTTCGATGATAACATCTGTTTGCGGGAGCCCTGTGAGAACTACATGAAGTGCGTAGCTGTTCTGAAGTTTGACAGTACGGCTCCCTTTGTGGCGTCCAACACGGTTCTCTTCAGGCCCATACACCCCATGAATGGTTTACGCTGTCGATGTCCTGACGGTTTCACTGGAGACTACTGCGAGACGGAGGTGGACCTTTGTTACTCAGGTCCGTGTCAGAACAATGGGAAGTGCCGCAGCCGAGAGGGAGGATACACCTGTGAGTGCCCACAAGATTTTACAGGTCAGTATCTGGTAATCTATTTGTCTGTATGTCTATCTGTCTATCTGTCCATTCATCCATGCCCCCATCTGTTCAACCATTTATCTGTTCATGCACATATCTGTCTATCCATCTATCTGTCTGTAAGCTGTAAGCCTGTCCAATCATCTATCCATCCTTCTATCTGTCTGTCTGTCTATGTATCTGTCTCTCCATCTCTATGTCTCTCTGTCAAAATGTCCATCCTTCTATCTCACTATGTATCTGTCAATCATTCTGTCCATCTATCTATCTATCTGTCTATCTATCTATTCCAGTTCAGGTCTAAATCCAGGTTTAAATTGCTCACACTTCTATACCCAATTCATTATCAGCCCATTTAAAATAGCAAGAAAAGTAATACTACACTTTTTCTAAAATGGCATGACTTGAGGTGTTATGTCAAAAAAGTTCCTTCACATTCCAAACCCAGTTCCAAGCAATAGTGAGCTAATAGTGATGTATCCCACAGTAAACACCACTTTCTGTGTGTTTTGTATGGATAGCTGATTGCAAATTGGTTGCAAATTGTCCCCTTCTAAGTTGCTCAGACTTGTGAGGGGGTCATTAGTTTGACTTCTGTCATAACTTGAATGGAGAGCCGCTCTTGGGGGAAGGAATTATCCAGTGTAAGTTTAAGTTTGACAGCAGGAATGGCATCCAGACCCTCAGTCCCAAGGTTCAGAGTCCCCACACTAGATCATTCACTTTGACAGCTTCTGTCTGTTTCTCAGCTCAGGTTTCTGGACTACTGTAAAGAGTAGTAAACCTCTGCTCTCTCAAGGCCTCAGGTAGTATGTGGTCATAACTAGAGGTGTTGACAGTGGCCTCTGTAGTTCCTCTCATAGGTTTCTCTCATTACAGAGTAATGTATCCCTGTAATTCCTCTGAAATGAGGGATTATCTGACCGACATTTGGATCATTACCTCTTTGGAACCTCTTTTGTGTGTCCCAGTCGACATAGTTCCTCTGGGCCCAGATCTTGTCAATGTAATGGCAAGTACACAATGGTGCGCACACCGAGCTGGCCAAGAATCAGAGATACAGGATTACAAGCGCAACAAGGTAAAGTCCTCCAAGCGAACCTCAGATGTTTGTTCTGCGTTTGTCAGCATGGTGATGGATTTTTGTGGAGATTGTTATCAGCATGTTTCTATGTCCTGTGCGGATGTGTCCATCTCAGGTGAAAGCAAACCGCACACGTCTTGATACATACACCAAAATAACACATAGAAAGTGACAAATGAGAGTAAAATAAAGAATGGGTATATGAGAACTTTCACATAAGTGGAAAATTTGTTCTTATTTTAGGATGTTATGCTATATATATAAATATGCTAAACATTTTAAAATACCTCATTGCTAGTTGTATTTTTAATAATTAAAAAAAATATATATATTAAATATTATATTATAATTATTAATATTTTATTTTTGAGAAACTTGTTTTGTTAAAAACTATTCTGGTAAAAATAATTCCTGTAATTTTGGTATGAATAGATTTTTTCTACTTTACTTTCCAAATTGAATCGCAGTTATGTATATTATTGCTATTAACTGTTATTATTAATTACTGATAAAACTTGCTGTTAACAGAAGTAGCAAAAATACATTTTTGGACCCTGTCCACACATGCACAGACACATACTATATTTGAAAACAGGGCTACAAAAACACCCAGGAAACAAGATTAAGTTGACCTTTCAAGCAATATAAAGCTGTCTTTTTAATGAATCATATCTTAATTTGATTTGAATTCAGAATTGTATGTAGTGCTAAATATCAAAGAGCCCTCCAGCAATCATCTTCTTGTAACAATGTGAATGATGTCACTTTTGCTAGTGGCATCTTCCAATAGCAAGTCGTCATTGGTTCACCCCACATCTCATGTCACGTTACAAGAGCCTAGCGGAGCATAACAGGTGTCTTACAGACCACCAGGGCTCTTTCATTGTTCTCCCATTGCTTGGCAGTGGTCCTGTTTCTTTAGAGTATGAACAAAGGTTAGTCTGGGTCAGTGAGCACAGCGGCCTGCCTGGAATCACTAAGCGTTGTGCTCAGTGGTCTCTCTGAAGCCTTCTCGTTTAGACAGAACTGGAAGCCATTGTCCTGTCAGGACTAAAACTAAGCTCACTCAAGTGATTGGGTTAGAAGGTTGGGTTAAGAGAACAACTTTCCAATTATTACCTGAAATTGAGTTCCACGGATGAATTGCACTGTGTTAGTGAATGCTTGAATGTGGGTTTATTACCTAATTTTGCATGGCTGGAATTAGCATTTTTTATACCTAAAAAAAAAATTGGCATTGATGCTTCCCTAAAGAACCATTTATTAACATTAACATTTCCATTGCACAATATGGAAATGTATGGAAAAAAGCTTTTAGCAAAATGGCAATTGTCTTTTCAGGAGAGCGCTGTGAGGTGAATGCACGTTCAGGCCGGTGTGTTCCTGGTGTGTGTAAGAACGGAGGCAGGTGTGTGGACCTGCTGGTGGGAGGTTTTCTGTGTCAGTGTCCTGATGGCGAGTATGAGAAACCCTACTGTGAGATAACCACACGCAGCTTCCCGGGCCAGTCCTTCATCACCTTCAGAGGCCTGAGGCAGAGATTCCACTTCACCCTCTCCTTTACGTAAGTAAACCATCTAGAGTTACTCCATCCATCAGTTTATACACCCATCCATCCATCCATGCACTTAACACTCCTGTCAACTATTTTTTAAGGGTTATTATTCAGTAAATAAATAAAGTAAAAAAAAAGAAAAAGTGTTGATATATATAAACATAATAAGTAATAAATAAATAATAATAATAAATTGTATTAATATAATACTATTTATAAAAACATATCAATAAATAATCAATAAATTCATTGATTGCATGAATAAAAATAATGCTTTTATGTTTAATATATATATATTTTTAATGTTATTGTTTCAGTTCAGTTTAATTGCCATTTTTATTTATTTTAAAATAGTATTTATTAATTTATTTTATTAAAAAATTAAATGTATTTATTTCATTTTTATTAGTGCTGTCGAACAATTATTCATGATTAATTTAATCCAAAATAAAAGTGTTTACTCAATATAGTTGTGTGTTCTTTGTATATTTATTATGTATATGTAAATACACACATGCGTGCATATTTTTCAGAAAAAAATTATGTAAGTAGATGTAAATATTTTCAAAATATAAACTATATGTGTGTGCAATTATATATTCAACACACATATATTATGCAAGCAAAAACTTTTTATATTGGATGTAATTAATCATTCGACAAATCTAATTTTTATATTTATTTTGTGACGTTTAGTTAATTAGATCTAATTCTCATGCATGTTGTGTCCTGGGAAAATGTCCTGCAAAAAAAACACCGTTTAACCTTTCTACGTCTCCTCACTTTCCCATTATGGCATTTATTAATTACCATGTAACCGATCTAGCAAATTAGACACTGTCACATATCAACCACACAAGTTCTTCTCAAGGCAAACATGAAAACAGGATGCCGCGTGTGGTGAGGCATCTTTGTTCAAACTTCCTGTGAGTTTGCCCCTTTGCCATGTGCTATCTGACACCTCTCACTGCAAAAATCCCAGGTGCCCGCACCACAGGGCCAACTCAGATACCAGAGGTTGGCAAACATCAGAGTATCAGTTTCCCCCCTCCGTTACCTCTAGCTGTGTCTCTTGGCAGGTTTTATCACTTCCTTTTCCTCCACTCCCTATCTTTTTTTATTCTTCTGTCAAGCCGGCGTGTTTGTTTTGTGAGTGACCCTAGGACGTTCATGAGCTTTATTTCCTTCTCTTGATCTGTGGATCAGAAATGAATATTCATTCCAAGTGAATATCTAAAAATATAATTAATCCGGTGGAAAACAAGATAAAAACTAATTTATTAAATAGAATTAATTTTAAAACAATTTTATAAAATGGCCTTTGAATCCTAATTTGTACTTTGAATTAAAAAGGCTAATTATTATGTCTACTGTAATCATGGTCGTCATTAAGGTTTTGTTATTTTTTTTTGTTGATAGGTTTGCTACAAGAGAGAGAAACGCCTTGCTCCTATATAACGGCAGGTTTAATGAAAGGCATGATTTCATTGCGATTGAAATTATTGAAGAGCAAATCCAGCTGACCTTCTCTGCTGGTAAGTAAGACAATTCATTTTAGTTTTAATAAAGTATTGAGTTGTTTTGTGCCTCTTTTTTGTGTCATATTGCTTAGTTTTGTCATTTTATGTCATTGTCATTTTGTTGTTTTGTCTATTTTTGTTTTGTTTTGTCTTTGTATCTGCTAAATGGGTTTTAGTCGGATTTGATTCCGAACAAAGCTCCTTTTTTGAGTGTCATATCTCGAACGTAAGTGCGTACGGATGTATCAAGAGCCGTGCCAAAGGAAACAGGTGGTCAAAGAGCATTAAAACACGCTTCCTCTGTCTACCTGTTCCTTTGTTTTGTCTAACCTCACACATCAAGAAGAGTCACTGTCCAGTCAGTGAGCGCGAAATACCACGTCCCGTCTCAGGTCAGAATTATTTCCATAGGAAATACGACAGTGGAATTCATCCCTAGAGCGTCTCGGTATAAACAGATGCTTGTTGCGTCTTACTACCACACAGAGGGTCATCCGTCCGCATGAGCTGAGAATAAAGACAGTGAAAGGCATTTCCTCCACTGTCCTGGAATGCAAAAACATCAAACAACTCAGCAATTCTGGTAAATTATGAACCCTTAAAGGTCAAAGGTTCGTCCCAGCTTACTAGCCATCACTCAACATAATTGAGTGAGAGAGAAAAACAAATAGCTAAGATATTTGACATTGGGAGGGAAAGTGCTGTCCTGGGATGTCCTGACACTATTATCCCCTCGATAATGATTTACTTATTTTGTCCACTAGACTGGAAAAATGCCACACTAATTAAAATCCTGAAAGTGATTTGGAACAATTTAATTAGTTTGTGATTTTTCCTTGTAATGCATATTGTGTTAAGTGTTAAGCTATATATATATATATATATATATATATATATATATATATATATATATATATATATATATATATATATATATATATATATACATATTAAAATATTCCTTATTCAATTATCACTAGCAGAATTACTCTTGAATTTCAGCAAAACTGGTTTCTTCTTTCTTGTTATTTCTTTTTAGGAGAAACTAAAACAACAGTGACTCCATTCGTAGCTGGTGGGGTTAGTGATGGACAGTGGCACAGAGTACATCTGCATTACTACAACAAGGTACCACGAAATCATTTCTTTTGTATAACTCTTCCACAAATACATTTTGAAATACATTATTTCATTTTAGAACCGCGCGCTAAAATCGATCTATTATCACTTCATCCGCACTTGAATCAAACGATCAGTTCTTTGCTAGAGAAAGTCGGAGCCTCACAAGT
Source organism: Puntigrus tetrazona (assembly GCF_018831695.1). Taxonomy (NCBI): domain Eukaryota; kingdom Metazoa; phylum Chordata; class Actinopteri; order Cypriniformes; family Cyprinidae; genus Puntigrus; species Puntigrus tetrazona. The sequence goes on from NC_056723.1 coordinate 9,359,383, forward strand.
GGCGTGTTTCTTGGTGAGATCAGTGCGTCCATATTTCATGAAAGAAGACACGTGATATCAGCGGCATCTTTAGCTGTATCAAAGTTCACAGCATCTTCTAAGAGCTGCAGTCAAAAGAAACATCTTGTATTTCTGCTTCTTTGATCCCGTCCAGTTTTCAGACCCTCAAATTTCAGCTGCTGAGATGCAGCGTTTAAGTTTGGTGCGTGTGTATTACGTCATGTGTCATGTTTCATGGCCAAAAGCTAGGTGCGTTTATTCTGTCACCCAGGCATCTCATTACACAGCGTCTCGTTTTTAAGAGTGTTTTGTAACCCGTAATGTTAGTATTATTTAATAAGGTGTTAAATTCTTGTTCTTCGTGTTTTGAAACAAATAGTTCTCGAGTGCTTTGTTGTTTGTTTGTTGCTCAATTGCAAATACCTCACCATATTGTGGTTACACGAGCAATTAATTCTGCTTGAAAACATTAAGCTCTCATCAAGCCTTCTTAGGTTCCTTACTGACCTTTTAGCGACCTTAATTCTATGCTGCCTAACTTTAAAATAGTGTTTACTCATAAAGAACATAGAGTTGAATCATAGGGAATGCCACTGAAGTCTCTTCAGAAAGAAACATTAGTCTCTAAAGGAATCACGTTAAGTATATTTTTGAGGGTCCATAATTTCTTAGATTTTTTTTAAACCTCTACACTGATGAAATATGTAGCATATATGTTATGTATATGTAATATGTAGCATGTATGTTAGCTAGTGTATTATTGGATTGGAGCACCGTTTACTTGTAAACACTTATGAAAAATCCGACCCTGAAGCCGTCTGTTGAGATTCAGTGCTGTTGTGTTTGCTCTATTGTGGCCGTGGCTCCCCCTTAACCAAGTCCAAGTTCGATATAGTCCGAAGGGGAACTCAGACAATAGCTGATCCCCTGTTGAGTTAATCCGGGACTACAATAACATGCTCTGAGTTTCTAAAAGCGCCAGATGGCACACGTTTTTTTTCTGTTGCACTTAAACATAAAAACGCCCCAGCCTATTATTGTGAATCTCCAGAATATGCTTTTTTTTATTTCATGAAGTTTTGCTCCATCTGGAGCCTCGTCCATATGGTAAGGCTGTGCTCAAGTACGGAAATCAGTCTCTCATCTTTTACCAAAATATATCTCTATTTTGACATTCAAAAGTTTCGAATAAGATTCGATTTCTAGGAAGTTGTGAAACGGTGACTCAAAAACGATGTAAATCACTTCTGTTTGACCGCATTAATTTTTGACTTTTCCAATTGATCGTTGATTTGTTATGTTTGTTCTGTGTGTTGTTTTGTCTGTGTTTTTGAAGACACTTTCAGATATTTAACTTGAGTAGTAATAAGCAAACACATTGGCATGCAGCTCTAATGCAGTGATGCTTTGAAGCGTCAGGTCTCCTCATTTTAAAGTGTCCCAGTAGTGGTGACCCATTGCAATTTTTATAAACAATCCTTTGATGATTAAAAAAAACCCCATTGCATTAATTCACATTTTGGCAGTCTTTTAATCCTAATGGTTTGTTGAGAAGGACTGTTTTTATGTTTGAAGTCACAGAGGCCCCAGTGATGTACTTTTAAAATACTAATAGTTTTTTTTTTCCTATTTTAAACCAGTTTTTTAAGATAAATGTTATGTTTACATATTAAATATATCTATATATAATATAAATTATATTAATATAAATACATGAAAATAAATATCTACTGTATAGGGGTATTTGAGATTACATTTTGAAAATTCAAAGATTCTTTTATCATGTGCAAAGCGTGATATTAAAATTAGTTTGTAGTTATTACAAGATTGAGAGAAGTCCTTAAAGAACAGTCAGGCATGTTATGCTATTACTGTCTTTTGAGTTTTACTGACCGCAAACAAAACAAACTTATTTTCTGCCTTATAACAATACATCTGGAAAGGGGAAAAAAACCTCACATGTAGGCTCCAGGATCTATTAACTATTGTTTTGAATTTAGAAACAAAAAGGCTGACGAGTTACAAGGTTGGAGGTTAATAGCTGTTGTCAGGATTTGTGAGCGTGTGTGTTCCTGAGGGCATTGAGCTTGTCATTGAGTTCATTTTCGTCAGTGGACTTGAGAAAAGAGAGATTTTGGGATCATCATGGCGTTACGTTGGAAGCGGATCCTTATTAAGAGTGGCAGAGGGTTGAGCTGCAGTGACCTCTTAAAGACAGTTAGCATTCTGATGCTTGCCATGTTTTTTTGTGCGCCTGATGAAAATCGTAATAGAGACGTGCAACCACTTTAATAGCAGTAGAAACTTGATATTTGGATGGTATTCAGTGTGTCAAAAAATCTTTTTTTTCCACCAGGTTTTTGCAGCATTTTTAAAGTTATATGAGCGATGTTGGCTTCAGGCCTTGACCAGTTGGATTTATTCCACGACACGTGCGTCAGTGTTAAGGAATGCTCCCATTCATGGCTTTCCTTGTTGACCAGTTTAGCAGTCTACTCACATTGCCTTATTCATCTCTGCTGTCTGGCAGAAACTGAGAGGAATATTTGCCTTCTAATTTATGAATGTGTGAATCTTTAGTAAAAAATTTGTAAAGGAAAAAAGAAATAGTCAAATAGTCATTATATTATTTATATTATATTATATTATATTATATTATATTATATTATATTGTTAGATTAGATTAGATTAGATCATATAGTTATTATAGAATATTGATATGTAAAGTTGAATAGAAGTATTAATATTTATTTATTATTTATATATTTTAATTATCTCTTAGCTTTCTTGACAGCAGCACTAAACAATAATAAAATAGTATTTATTATTATTATACAAATAAAAAACAATAATAATTTATTTATTAAATTGTTCCTTTTTATAGACAGCAACAACAATAATAATAATAATAATAATAATAATAAAGATAATTCTAATAAATTGGTGGAAGTAGTAGTAGAAGTAGTATGTAATAATTTGAAAAATACTTGTCTGCTTATGCTCTCATTTTACGCAAATAATTCTGTTTAAAATCTGAGTGTGAATAGTGACCACAGTGGTGTAATGAACTTCAGGAGCGAGTGATGTTCACATCGCACCAATCTGTCACTTGGACATTTTTTAACACCACAGGGCAGACATCAAAGACCAACTCAGCACATCATACGCACCACAAAATCAATTTTAATGAGCTGAGAAAATTCGAAAAACCTCTTTCGTGGGGGGATGGGTGTTGCCAGATGATAATACAAATTTTGGCTGGGTTGTGGAAATAGTTCGGGTCTCTGGGGAGGTTTTACATGAAATGATGAGCTCTCTTTGTTTGGTATCTCCTCTTTGCCAGCGTCTCGTTGGCATAATCCAATTAGATGAGCTGAGAACGCCACAGAGGGTCAAACAGTCATCTCATTCTGTGTGTCAAAGATTACAGACAAAACCTATTATCTCCAAACTCACAAAGATGTCAGTGGAGATGCTGTTCAGATACACAAACATTTAGACTCTTAGCCAGGATGTAAGAAGATTTAAAAAGGTTTAGTGGTGACATATGATCTTCATTACACTGGTTTTTTAAAAAACAGACCAATACAAGACCAGAAGCAGAAATAATGCTACTGTGAATACATTTTTTTACACTAGACCTACTATAAAATATTTTACTTAAATTTTTTTTCTCTCAGATAACAGAAATAAGTTAGTATTACCATTACATTTTAACAGTTATCAAAATCATCAAATCAAAGTTTTTTTTTATCATTTTCACTTGTTTCTATTCAAGCCCAATATAGGGCGTCTTGGCGTCCCTCACGGCCCCTCTGAGGAAAAGGTTGCTGTGGTTGCTGTCGATGAGTGTGATGTGGCCATGGCTCTACGTTTCGGGGGACAGATCGGGAACTACAGCTGTGCAGCCCGTGGCACACAAACAGGCCAAAAGAAGTAAGTGTTTTCAGTCAACTTAAAATTGTTTTTACAACCTATTTTACTTCTGTACTGTGGCATATTTAAAGGGATAGGTTACCCAAAAGAGCTTTCTGACCCTCTCGTAGGCAGCAATGTAACTGAGAAGTTTAAGACCAGGTAGACAACTTCTCTTCTCTTCTCTTCTCTTCTCTTCTCTTCTCTTCTCTTCTCTTCTCTTCTCTTCTCTTCTCTTCTCTTCTCTTCTCTTCTCTTCTCTTCTCTTCTCTTCTCTTTATTCACCACTAAATTCTAAATTACATTTTTGGATGAACTATCCCTTTAAGACTGAAATTGTATGTTCAACATTAAAAAAAAATTACAATTGCAATAAATTGTGCACAGCAAGAGGAAACATTTACTGAGATTTATTTAGTTGCTAAACTTTTGCTAAACTTTTGAAATGTTTGGGTGGGACAGTAGCTACACAGTCATTATATGTTGTTTTGGACTGTTTATGATTATGGAAGTAAATAGTCCCAGTTGTGATTTCGTGTTGTCTTAGGATGTTTGTTGTGATCCCTACCGAAAAAGTTGCACCATTTGTTTCTTTCTTCTCACACTCTCTCCGTCTCCCACATTCATTCATGTTTCCACCGTCTAAAGTCCTGAGGGCATGATATTGTTCACTGAAATGGAGAGTGTGACAGGACGGGGAACTTGAGCACACGAAGGCACGCTAACTACCGTCGGGTGTTGAATAGCTGATCATTACAGCAGATTACACAGCATTCTGCTACTCCCCTTACACTCAGCTCCATCTTTTTTTCCCTAATCTCCTCCAATCTGCACTCTGTCGCATGTCAAACCAGTTTTATGGGCTTTACAATGGAACCACGCTCCGGCTTATCTGCAGCTGGGATTTGCCATTGTAGGCTAATTGTCTCTGTGTGTGGAGAACAGAGCGGCATGAGATGGTGGAGCTCCATCGGAGATAAGTGGAGATATGTTCTGGAAAGCCTCTCAAATGCAACTGCAGGGGTCAGACCATATGCTCGTAGTAAGTGCTGACCCATAAACCCACAGATCTACATGGATTTATGGATGTAGATGAAATGTACTGCGGTTTACTGCAGTGTGAAGCCCTGATGCTAAAATACAAACCCACATCATATCTGGCTACAATAAAGCAATAATAACTCAATGTTCTAAATAAAACATAAATAAACTCACCATAGTAGCTCCGCACATTTTATTTTCTAATGGCACTCTTCTTTTTTTAAAGACCCTTGAAATCTAATAATCTGACTGCCTTTCTATGTGTGATATATATGATGGATATGATCATTCCTGCCAGATGTTGCTGGATAAATTTTTTTTTAAAAAGATATTTGGCTATGAAGGGCATTAACTGCATTTTGCGTCTGTCAAATAATGCAAAAACCTGGAATGTTTTTAATTTTTTTACTGAAAACAGACAGCATAAAATTTGTTTATATATATATATATATATATATATATATATATATATATATATATATATATATATATATGTGTGTGTGTGTGTGTGTGTGTGTGTGTGTGTGTGTGTGTGTGTGTCCGTGTGTGTGTGTGTTCACAAAGAAAAAATGCAGGTTTTGTCATCATCTTTTTTATTTTTTCTAAAGCAGTGTGTTCTTTGTCTTTGTTAAAACACAAAAGGAGATGAATGAGGGGTGAGAGAATGGGGATTTTGTGTTCTTTTTTTAAAAGGACCAAAAAGAATGCAATAAATAGGAACTAAACACATTGTTTTCTGGCCATTGGGCCCGAAGGTCTGGATTTGCTCACACATAAACCTTACGAATGTTTTAATTAAAATCTGAGAATGTTTGAGTTTTCAGGGATCTTTCTGTGTGTATGTTTGCAGGTCATTGGATCTAACAGGACCTCTGCTCCTGGGTGGCGTCCCAAACCTCCTGAAGATTTCCCTGTACAGAACCGAGACTTTGTTGGCTGCATTAGGAACCTCACTATTGACAGCAAGTCCATAGACATGGCCAGTTTTATTGCCAACAACGGCACCTTAGCAGGTTAGAAACTGTAGGGTTCACATCATGATAAATCTTCCTTGAATTTTTTTATTCCTTAATTTTGAAGTACTATGAAAACAGACTCTAACTTTTAAAACTCACAACTTCCTTCTGAACCGCAGCAAAAAAAATTCATAAACAGCAGAAAAAAATGCTCATATGACATTTTTAGATGAGGCTGTGTTTCTTATGTGTTTCTTTCTCTTGTAACTCTCCATTAAGGTGTCAAACTCCAACCCTAATATTTAAAGCGTGCTCTCCCATTCTATTCAGGTTGTGCAGCAAAATATGACTTCTGTAGCCAGGCTGTTTGTCAGAACGGAGGCGTATGTGTGAATAGATGGAACACCCACACCTGTAACTGTCCATTAGGCTATGGAGGAAAGAACTGTGAACATGGTAAGATAATCCTCTCTTTCTGCACTGTTCTGTAAATAATTCTTCCTTTGACTTGATTTTGCCTAATAGACACAAACACATAGATACGCCTCCCATCTTTTGCCTGGATTTGCCCTTGGCCTCCATGAAATACCATTGTGTACACAAATCCAATGACTCATACTCAGCAGTTAACATTATCTATCTATCTATCTATCTATCTATCTATCTATCTATCTATCTATCTATCTATCTATCTATCTATCTATCTATCTATCTATCTGTCTATCATCATTTTATCATTCTATTCATCTACAGGAAATGACAGGTTATATGTCGCAATCTTTTTCCACTTTAAACCTGTCTGAATAAGTGCATTATAATCACAAAGAGCATCTTTTAACAGTAAGTTAAGGATTGCAACTGGCTTAACATTTTCAGTGAGCTTAGTTTGACCTAATTTCCTCTAGGGAAACCCGGTTGACCCTGCATTTTCGAATTATTTTTACTTATCAATTGGATGGAGGAATTATGCCATGTTATGTGAATTTAGAGTTCATAGAATTCATAATACTGCCAATGCAAGTAGATCTAAAATCCTCATGTTTGCCCCAAAACCTCTTTATTATACTTTTCTTTATTAAGAGCATTCAGGCTACTCTTTAACATTTAACATTTATAGCGTACAGAGATCAGGGACTCCAAAAAGGACAGTCTGCTTAAGGTCTAAAATCTCAAGGCTGGAGGTTGAGGAAGACTGAAGACAAGGCCCAACTTGGGCATATACCAGTATCGCCCACCCTTATTCACAGTTTTAGTCATGTGACCGGTTCGAAGACCTGGAGGGCAAAACATCAATAGAACTGCAGCACAAGGGTGTCAATTTTCAATCAGTTTCATAGCCGCAAATATTTGGATCACCTCTCAAATCAATAAGGCAAGCAATTTTGTGCTGTTTGCAATCTATATTATGTTCCCACGGCAATATTTCATTAATATTTCATTTGATATTAAAATATCAAAACAACCTCTGTATTAATGATACATAGTTTACATAGGAAAGCAGATGAGGCCAGAATATGAACGCAATCTGCTTAATGGTTCATTGTTTTTCTTATAACGTTTTTCTTTGGAAAAGCACATAACGAGAAACTTTGCACATTGTTTTTATATTCTGGCTTCGTCCACTTGCCTGTACAAAATATACATCATCAATAAGGTGTTCACCGAATTTCACCTTTTAATATCTGCATTTTACTACATTACTACTGAATGCAAACTGTGTAATAATAACAGTGGAGTAAAGCTGTGTCTTTCCCGCAAGGGGAGCGTTCTTATAAGAGTGTGACGTCACGAGACGATTCTCAATAGGCCTTAACTGTGAATATCACCACCATTACTGTCACACTCCCAGGACTGTGTCTAAGATACACCACTGTTATTTCCATAAGTTCTGCCCTCACATATATAGAGAAAGTAAAATATTTGCCCTGAAGACATTGGTGTGGAAGAACGTTTCACATTCCTGATTAAGAAATCTCCTGGTTGACTGGGAAACATTCCTCTCTGTGTGAATGATAGTGATTATTTGTGCCTCAGGACAGGGGGGAATGCCAAAAAAATCAAGTGGCATTTATTTAATTGAACAGACTGAAGTCTAGATGTGATTTAAACTGTCTGATGTTCTTCTTTCTATAGTTATGCCAGCTCCCCTACATTTCGATGGTCACGCGTTGGTGTCATGGAGCGAGACCGACATCACCATCGCCATTCCCTGGTATATGGGTCTTATGTTTCGCACCCGGAAAAGCACAAGCGTTCTACTGCAGGCCAGCGCTGGAGATTTCTCCAAGATCAGTCTTATGGTGAGTATTGTGTTTCAGTAATACACTGCATTTAATCCTGTTTTCTATAATAGGCCTGTTTTAATAAAGCAGATAAATGAGACTTTTATTAGTCTTCTCAGGCACTTATTTTCTATTTCCAGGTGAACAACAGACACCTTCGGTTCCAGGTGTTTCTTGGGGTCCGGCGAATGGCGCTGTTAGATTTTCCTCAGGTATGCGTGGATAACGGTGAATGGCACCATGTGCTCATCGAGCTCAAGAGTGGAAAAGATGGCAAAGACATCAAATATATGGCTTTCGTGTCTTTGGACTATGGCATGTTTCAGGTATTTGATTTTAGTATTTATTTACTGTGTATAACATTTCTATATTAACTAAAACTATATGGCCACATTTAACCCTGGACCATAAAAACAGTCATAAATGACATAATAGCTAAATAAATAAGATGTCCATTGATGTATGGTTTGTTAGAATAGGACAATATTTTTGGAGTTACAATTGGACTTGAGACTGGTTTTGTGTTTCAGAGTCATATTTTAAAAAATAAACAAAAACATGCTGCAAAATAACTACAACTTTAATAAAAAATTAAGATATAAAAATAATATAAATTAACTCGTACTATAGCTACTGAAGCTTTTTTATAAACTTTAAATGCACACAATTCTGTGATATTTTCAGAGCTTATATTTATGAAATTGTTTTGAGTTATTATATCGTTTTGTTGTCTAGAGAACAGTGGAGATCGGTAATGAGCTGCCCGGCCTTAAACTGAGGAACTTGTTTATCGGTGGACTGCTAAAGAAAGACGGCACTGTACAGGCTGGATTTTCAGGCTGCATGCAGGTATACTCACATAAACACTTATTTACATCATTTAAAGCTGTGCATTGTCTTATTCAAATGGGTGTGTCATGTGGTCGTCTCACAGGGTGTACGAATGGGCGAGACGTCCACCAACACCGCCAACATCAACATACGGCATGCCACGCGAATCCGTGCCAAAGACGGATGTAACATCGCCGATGTGTGTCAGTCCAACCTGTGTCCATCTCACAGCCGCTGCAACGACAACTGGGCATCCCACACGTGCGTCTGCGAGCAAGGTAACAGGAATTGAAATGATATGTAGTTTAAAGCAAAAGTATAGTTAGAATTAAAAAGTTTTATCCAGTCTTCACTGCCACACGATTCTCCAGAAATCATTTAATATGCTAAATGTTTAGTAACATTACAAATGCTTTTACTTTGGTCAGTTTAATGCATCCTTTCTAATTGAATGTATTCATTTCTAACTTCTTTTAAAAAAAGTGCATATTTTATTAAGAAATTATTGCTAATTAAACTAAGAAAATAAACAACGTAATTATTTGCTTATTCATTTCAGCTTTTCACTCAATAAAATAATTTAAATTAAAGAATGACTAAATAAATAATTTATTTATAACATCATAAATCAAACATTTAGAGCATTTTATATCTGATTTTTCATCATTCTTTTCTTGTTCCCCAGGTTATTTCGGCAGGGACTGTGTGGATGCGTGTCTCTTGAACCCTTGTGAACACACTTCCTCCTGTGTTCGTAAACCCAGCACCAAACGTGGCTACAGCTGTGAGTGTGGACACAATTACTATGGCCAGTACTGTGAGCACAAGTGAGTATCTCTCCGCATCTTTAAATCACTCCTTCATGTGGCTCATACTAAGGTTTAGGGATATAAATTGTTAAATTGTTTAAATTGTCATGCATAAATGCTTCCTCAAATCTTACAACTCATTCAACAAAGTTTTTTTTTAAAAAGTTTTATTTTAAAGGTTTTTCTTCTTTGGAACCCAAAAGATATTTTTTAGGAATGTTTCCACTGTTTTGCGCATTTAGTACAACATTGGTTTAAAACAACATTGACTTTCTCTGCATATACAAAAAACAGTCTCAAGAGGTATGGAAATAATTGCGCAACATTAATTTTTGGTTAAACTGTCCCTTTAATGTTTAGATTTGGTTAGGATTAAGAAAATCTCTGGACTTTTTGTTAAATCTTGGTACTTGCTGAAACACGCAGTCTGACAAAAGCTTTATTGTCTGATGGTCTGTTTCATGAACTGCCAAGGTTTGTAAGCGGCGAAAACTGTGATAGCAGACGCTGGCAGTGTTTGTGATGGTATTGTTATGATGATCCTTTAATTCTGGTAATTCTACGTGTCTTTGACGCCCACACTATAAGGCTTTTGTTTATAATGCAAGTAAATTTATTCTCAGACTGCTGGAATTATCCAGTATTTCATCCATTAAAGTTAAACTTAAAAAAAAAAAAAAATTGTTTTAACGGTGAATTTTCTTTTACATGTAACCTTTTTAATAATCATTTTAAGTAAATAAAAGAAAATAAAAAAAACAATGACAATAAATAAATAAATAAATGTATCTCTTCTTCCAAGCATTACGAGAAAACAGATAAAAGAATTTCCTGAGTGGAAAAAGACTAAAATAACAGTCTATTTTTGAAATGATTTAGTTTCTGATCCTTTCTTTTACCATAAAAAGATTCTCTTTCAAATGATCACAAAGCTTAGAATGATGTATTGCTTTCACACAAGCAATTTGCTGTTTGCCTCGCAGTCAGAATGGACTGCTTTGATTTTACAGCAGAATTTCATGTGCAGTTTCAAAGCAAATGCCCCTCTTTTCAACTCCCAATCAGTCTCAGTCCCCAGCAGAAGCTGTTTTGAGTCTCATTCTGTGAAGTTTGTAATTTAAACTCTGTCTTTTGCTAGGCACTGTTGTATTTTTCTCTTACTTTGACGTTTGCGCACACACAGAGGGGACCAACCTTGTGCTCGCGGCTGGTGGGGATACCCGACCTGTGGGCCCTGTAACTGCGATGTCAGCAAAGGCTTCAAACGGGACTGTAATAAAACCACAGGAGAGTGTAGCTGCAAGGTAAGCTGCAAGTGATCACATGTTCCAGATTCTCCAAAGACTTCTAGTGGTTGTCCAACAGTCGCACTTAACATAAATTGGACCAAGTAGCTTTTATTCTGTTAAGCAAGTTGCTGTTTAAAAGGGGTCAGTATTTAATGTATTATTCCAGTTTAAAATGAATGTTGTTTTCTATTTCAGGATATTTAAATTGTGATTTATTCAAAGCTTACTTTTCAGCATCATTATTTAGGTTTTCAGTGTCATATGATCCTTCAAAAAGCATTCCAATATGCTGATTTGTCGCTCAAGAATTAGCAGTGTTGAAAACAGCTTAACGTTTTTTGTGAAAACCATACAGTTTTTCCAGGAATCCTTCATGATTAGAAAGATTGAAATACAAATATTTAACATTATAAATATTTTACTGTCACTTTTAAACAGATTTTATGCATAAAGTTAAATGCATACTTTACTGAATTATAAATAAATAATAATAAACAAAACAAAATGTAATTGTGACATTTCATTTCAGATTTTTAGATTTTATATCTCACAATTTAGTTCTCAGAATTGGAAGATGTCAATTATAAACTCTGAAAAGAAATTCAGAATTGTGAGATCAAAAATTCACAATTACCTTTCTTATTTTTTATTCTGTGTCTAAAAAAAAACTGAATTGAAGATGTGATCTGATTTGCAAGTCACAGATTTATGTCTTACAAAAATGTTTAGTCGTGATAGAAAAAATAAGAATTGCAAAACAAAGAATTAGAAATATAAAGTCACAAAGTTTATGTCTCACAATTCAATAAAAAAAGTTAGTTGTGATATAAAAACTTGCAACTGCAAAAAGAGGCTAAAATATTAATTAAGGTTCATGCTCACAAAATTCCATTATTTTCTCATCCTTTCTTTTTCAGGACAATTACTTTCGGCCTCTTGGTGAAGACACTTGTTACCCGTGTGATTGTTTTCACCTCGGAGCACATTCCCGGACATGTGACCCAGTAACGGGCCAGTGCTCCTGTAAGATGGGTGTTGTGGGTCGTCAGTGTAACCGCTGCGACAACCCCTTCGCAGAGGTGACAGTCGGAGGATGTGTGGGTATGTGTTAACTGTTGCTAACCTCGTTTCAAAACTGCTTGGACAATTGAGTAAATAAGGCCAAAAAACTGAAAAAATAAAGTTTTTGATGTTAGCTTACATTTCCAAGCACAGTATGATGAAATATAAGTGTAATACACTCAGTCTGCTTTTATGTCAGCATCGAGTGTGTCTACTGACTGTGAGGTTAGAAATAATGGACATGTGTGGCTCTTACAAAAGGACTTATCATTAAGACATAGCAACGAACCATGTTAGAGGCACTTAATGGCTCCGTTTTGCAAGATCTTTCTTCTCCCTCACTCTCATTTTTTGTTATCTAGTGGTTTATGACGGTTGTCCCAAAGCCTTTGAAGATGGTATCTGGTGGCCCCGCACCATGTTTGGTGGCCCTGCAGCCACAAACTGCCCCAAAGGATCCAGTGGTACTCTCTTTAATCAAATCGAGAATTTACACAAACAATCAAACATTTAGTAGACAGGTGTTTATTTATTTGAAAATGTATTTTTTTTTATAGAAATATGTAGTAAACTTTACAAATCATTATACAAAACTGGCAAGTAATAAGCTGAATTAAATGTGAAATCTTCAATGATTTTTAATTTATTTTATAATTCTAAAATAACACATTTTACTGTATCTAAAAAAATAAAAGCACTAACAATAACAAAGTAGATGTGTCCAAATATTTATCTTTTAAGTACATCATTGTTGAATAGTTTCTCAATATATATCTGTATTTGTTGTTTGACAGGCACAGCTATCCGTCATTGCAGCGATGATAAAGGTTGGTTCCCACCTGAGCTCTTCAACTGCACTTCCCTCACCTTTTCAAAGCTAAAAAAAGAGGTTTGTGACTCTGCTGGTTGGTTCAAGTTGGAATTATAGTCATGGAATAAATTGTTTCCATCTTACTAAGCCTAGAAGTGACTAATATTTCCTCTTTTGTGTGTGACTTAGAGCGAGGATCTTCATGCTAATGCTTCTCGAATGGATGGAGAAAGATCAAAAAGCCTGGCGGGCCTGCTGCACTCTGCCACCGATCACACGGATCATCTCTTTGGGAATGACGTGAGGACTGCCTACCATCTGCTGGCCAGCGTGTTAGAGCATGAGAGTCTGCAGCAGGGCTTTGAGCTCACCGCCACACATGATGCTGATTTCAACAAGGTATAGACCTCAAAACCTTGACACACTCTTCCAGAATCCAACAGGATTTTAGCATCTTCACATTCAAGTTTAATTTAATGGGTGCAAGATGACCTGCCAGCTCTAGCTCTCTTAATCAAGATGGTCCATGCAACTAACTACCATAAATGACCAGCTTTAACCAGTTCGAAGGCATGTAAATCTATCCAACTGTCTGTCATTGCATTGAAGATAAATGTTGGCTTCCACCTAAGCTCTTGAACTGAACCTCCCTTAGCTTCTCAAAGCTAAAGAAAGACATTTATGACTAAAATAGTTTTTTGGTGCTTCATATCTGAATTGTTGCTGGATGACCTACAATATGACCTACTAACTCCTATTTTCTTAACCAAGATGGTCTACCTGGTTGACACTGACTTCATAAGTTGGTAATTCATCAAAACAATCATCTAAACCAGGTTGAACCTAATGCTCTAAGTAATGATCAGCTTTAACCAGTTAGCAAGCATGTAAATCTATCCAACTGTCAATCATTGCATTGAAATAAAATGTTGGCTTCCACCTAAGCTCTTCATCTGCACTTCCAGGATGTTTTTGTCACCTTTTTTGGGTGGATTCTAGTTGGAAACGTTTTGGAGCCCAAATCATCAATTGCTTAAATTGGTCAAATTGTTGTTTGGTTCAACATGAACTTCCAGCTTCAACTCTTTCAACCAAGATGGTCAACCTGGTTGACACTGATAGTTACCAGTTGTCAATCTATGCATTCAGCCATCTAAACCAGGTTTAACCAACTACTGGACATAAATTTAGCCAGTTTGTAAGCATTTAAACCATCAGATTAAATATATCAAGTGTATGTAGCATATGCAGTTTAATAATCTTATTAATCATATGTCTATTAAATAAATGTTATTAATACAAATGTTTTAAAATGTTTTTCCTATTTTATTTTATTCATTCATTTATACATTGATTACTTTATTACGTTTTTTATTTTGAAACCCCAGTGGATGGTTATAGTCCAGTATTAATAAACATACTCCTTCTCTGTTGTGATAGAACATCATTAAAGCTGGAAGCACCATCATTGACCCCGTCAACAAGGAGCACTGGGAGAAGATCCAGCGCTCTGATGGAGGGACGGCACATCTGCTGCACCACTTCGAGGAGTATGCCAACACATTGGTACAGAACATGAGGAAGACCTACCTGAGACCCTTCACCATCGTCACTGACAACATAAGTTAGTATCGGCTTCTCTATCCTGTGGCAACTGCTTAATTTTTAGGGTTTGATATAAAAAAATATTTTTTGTTTTTCTTTACAACCAGTTGTTACATTAGATTTTCTGGACTCTACCACAAACCAAGACAAGATTCCTCGATTTCTGGAATTTAATGAAGTGTACTCAAAAGAGCTGGAGTCATCCGTCCTGTTCCCAAACCTGCTCACCATGCCAAAAAAGAGCAAAGGTTGTCGCTTTGAAACTTGTTTCTTTATATTACCAGTAATATTTATGGAAACGTGCAATGATGAAATTGAATTCTAACTTTATTATGTCTTATACACTATAGATGCTTTTACTACAGAGCCTCCAGCCCAGAATGAACCAACTGAGTCTTTCATCAGTGTGGACGGATCAGATGCTGTTGGTTTAACACCATCCATTAAGAAAAGACGGCATGCAGAACAACCCGATCCACCTGTTGTTGTGATGGTGATGATCTACAGGTCTCTTGGTGAACTCCTTCCAGAGAGTTATGATCCAGACCGCCGCAGTCTTAGGTAGCACTTGATATTACACACACTACAAACAACAAGTTTTCTCATTCGAGACATGCAATGCTAAAAAGCAGCATCAGTTAATATGAGTAATATTTAAATAATAATGAGGGGCGCAATGATATTAAAATACTGGTCGATATGACAAGCTGATACAGTAATTGATTTCATTCTGATAAATAGATGATATTAAAATTCTATACCATGTTGTCTAAAAAAAAAAACTCAATACATTTAAACGCTAAAAAATGACACAGTGACAATTGTTAAAAATGCTTTAAAGATGAGTGTAAGATGACAGGTGATCCAAATATATAAAAATAGAAGCAACTGAGCATGAATAAGTATCTAATATCTATGAAAGGTTATTTTTGCCACATAAGAAAGAAACATGCTTTGATAAAATGACAAAATTAGATAAGAAGTCAAAATTATGAGATGTTTAATTATGTGACAAAGTCAAAATAATTCATGATTATGAGATGAAAATACAACTGAAATGATAAATTAATGCACTTTTATAGCAAATTGTCATCAAAATTATGACAATATTATAACAGTATTTTATGTTGTGTTATGTTATGACTTTTTATGTTTATGTTATTTTATTTCAGAATTATGACTTAGCATATCATAATATAGGTTTTTGTCATGAATATGATTTACCAAAGCATGTTTTTTCCTATTTTTATCAGCTATCAGCTAATACAGATAAATAAAAAAGATAACTCTGATACTGACAGATAACCAATGATACCAATATGACAACATCTTTATGCATTCTGGTTATTTGTTTTTTATATCTGGTGCTCTACACATTCCCAGACTGCCCACTCGTCCTGTCATCAACACTCCTGTAGTGAGTGTGGTGGTCCACAGAGATGGAGAGCCTCTCCCCACCCCTCTCCAAAGACCCATCACCCTGAACTTCCGGCTCCTGGAGACCCACGAGAGAACCAAACCTGTGTGTGTCTACTGGAACCACTCCATTCTGTGAGTCCAGATATATTTCTTTTTCTGATTTGGCAAGCCTAAACCAATCTCTGCTTGTGCAGAGAGTTATTAGAGAGTAATCATTTATAATTTCATATATATATATTATTTGTGTCGTCCCTGCTCTTATCTCACAGTGTTTCTGGTGGAGGCGCCTGGTCTTCTAAAGGCTGTGAGCTGGTCTTCAGAAACTCAACTCATATCAGCTGCCAGTGCAACCACATGACCAGCTTTGCTGTGCTCATGGACATCTCCAAACGAGAGGTAAGACACAAGTTCATATTGTTTTTTTGCCTGCAAACAGCCAGTTAACTGTACTCCGTCCTCTCGTCCATAGCATGGTGATGTCCTTCCTCTGAAAGTGGTGACCTACACGACTGTGTCTGCCTCTCTGGTGGCCCTCCTCATCACCTTCCTCCTGCTGGCCATTCTTCACAAATTGCGCTCCAACCTACACAGCATCCACAAGAACCTGGTGGCCTCCATCTTCCTCTCTGAGCTCATCTTCCTCACTGGCATCAATCAGACTGACAGCCCGGTGAGCAGTCTGGAGGGTTTTTACACAAAAACCACAGTTTTTTTTATTTTATTTATCTTAGACGATTCTGAGTGATACTAAACATTTCTGTTTCTCATCTGATTTGTAGTTTGTGTGTACAGTTGTGGCCATTCTGCTACATTATTCGTACATGTGCGCATTTGCCTGGATGTTTGTGGAAGGGCTGCACATCTATCGCATGCTGACCGAGATGCGTAACATCAACCAGGGCCACATGCGCTTCTACTACGCCATCGGCTGGGGCATTCCTGCTATTATCACTGGTACTGTATGACGCCTAGTCGCTTATTAACTCACTAGTTTATAGTTATAAGTTATTATTTTAAAATGTACAGTTCATATGTTTTGTATACATTATATATGTTGTAGTGCTGTCACATAAATCAAAATTATTCAAAATTATTCGCACCCAATATAAAAAAGTTAGCATTTACACACACACACACACACACACACACATACATATGTTCTGAAGAAATATATGTCAAGTTCATTTGCAAATACAAATAACTCATAAAAATGTGCAGAAATTCATGATACATTTTAAAATAATATTAATACTCATGCAGTTTTAAATTTTACATTTAACTTAAGAGACTTCTTTTGAAACATAAAAAAACATTAGCAACTTCTAAATGTATGAATCTTTCTCAAAATATTTAATCAAAATTCACTGAAAAATCTTCTTGTTTAAAAATCTAACAGCATATTCATCAGCAGCATTTCAGTTTAGAACTCTCTCTTATTCACACACACACACACACACACACACACACCACCAAGCCCCATATAAATCTTAATTGTCTCTTGTCAGGTCTGGCTGTGGGTCTGGATCCTCAGGGTTATGGAAACCCTGACTTCTGCTGGCTCTCTGTTTATGACACTCTTATCTGGAGCATCACAGGACCCATCTCCATAGTAGTACTGGTCGGTTTGCGTACTTTAATCTATTTTCCTTTTCTGCTCAACTTATGTTTTAAGCAAATGATGCAAAACAACCCTCTTTGTTTAACAGATAAATACAGTTCTAATTGTGCTGGCAGCTAAAGCCTCGTGTGGACGGCGCCAGCGAACAGAAAAGTCGGGAGCAATGTAGGTTTTGAGAGAAATCTTACAGGTCAAACCGAACAATAAAGAAATTTGGCTCGAAGTCATGTTTTTCATCTTTCTCATTTGCTCTTTGCAGCTCTGCCCTTCGAGTGGCCTTCCTCCTCCTGTTGCTCATCAGCGCCACCTGGCTGCTGGGTCTAATGGCAGTCAACAGTGATGTGTTGTCCTTTCACTACCTCTTTGCCGTCCTCAGCTGCTTACAGGTAAATATGTGCTATGTATCTCTTTATTTACTTAACAGTTTTCTTCCTGAAACATTCTATAAGAGGCTTATTTAATAGTTTGTTAAAGCTTTGGCCTCTTTTAAGCAAAATGTCACAGAACACGTTTTATTGTTGGACATAGAGTGTAGCTTTTTATTACATTTATAATTTTATTGTATCATACGAATCTTTTGCTAAGCTTTATTTATATTTACACTTTTATATGTTTGTTTATTTTTGCTCTGCTTTCTTTTCTTCTTTTTAATACTGTAAAACTCATAAATAAAGAATGCATTTTTTCTTTATTGTTTATTTTATTAGCAACAACAATGCATGCATATATTAATAAAGTGTGCAATTTGCAGTTATATCACTAAAGCATGGTTGACTCTAACTTGATTGTATTTCACATTTTTATTATTATTTTTACCTCATGGTATTATACCTTACATCTCATCACTTTATTTACTGCTTTTATTATTTAATAACAAATAAATACTATAATTGTAAGAAAAACAAATAAATAAAATACAGTCAAATAATAATTATTATTCTTATTGATGCTGTGAAACCTGAAGTAAAAAACATTAAATGAAAGTTAAAATAAAAAATATTAATAACAATGTAATATTAAAAGCAATACATTGGAAATTAATTGATGGGACGTACTTTATTTATCACAAACCATATTAGATTAGATTGTTCTGTTTAACAACAGTTATACTATGACTATGTTTATGTGCTGTATTTAATTATTCAGCACTGATGTGTATTTTTTAATTGCAGGGCATTTGCATCTTCTTTTTCCACTGTATTCTCAACAAAGATGTGAGAAGGAACCTGAAAAGTGTCTTTACAGGGAAGAAAGTACCAGTTGAAGATCCCAGTATAACACGGGCCACCTTACTCACAGTGAGTCAGACCAATATACGTAAATAAGTGAATTAAAGATGTAAAGATTCAGCGTATTTACTGATGAATCACTTCATCTGTCATCCCAGCGTTCTCTGAACGGTGACGTCTACACGGAAGATGGAGGTCTCTACCGGACCACCATCGGAGAGTCCACTGTTTCTCTAGAGAGCTCTATTAGATCAGGCAAGAGTCACGGCAGCAGCTACCTTGTTTCCACACTCAGGTAAAACACCATGAATCACGATTCGTGCTATTTGATATCGAATACAAGAAGTACAACTAAACAATCAGAATCAAGTATTTCTGTGTAATAAACCCAGTGTTTTTATTTGAAATGCTAATAACCTCTTCAAACACGAGTCGCGTATCACTTGAACTTCCACAGACCTTGTTTTTTTCCTCATATATTAATGGTCTAAATATATCTGGAATTATGAACTCATGCAGTATTTGCCTGCAGCTGTGATCGCAGCTGTTTCACTAACCTATTTGCAACAATTATTACCTGTTATATTGTGTGTAAACATCTCAAAGGAGCATTTGTGTTTTTAGGTCATGCCGCTATATATTTTTATAAGTTCATTATGACAATCAATGGGTGCACTGATATTTTTTTACCATAAACACTGACAGAGCCCTGCAGTATTATAACTCTAAGCACAGTGCCATCAGTTACACGGATCTTATATTGGATCAAATGTGTATTGATTGACATTTTTAATCTCTCAGACATGCTTCCAACTACATGACATATACTGAGAAAATGTCATTAACTAATGAAAGAAGAAATTCTGGTTGTCATATATGTAAAAAAATATTTGTGAACATTTTACATGCAACTTACTGTCACTGAATAACTTTGGTATTACTCCACTTAATGTAATGATAACTAATGTATAGATTTGATGTTGTTTTCACTCAGGGAGAAGAACCGCAGCATATCTTCTAATGGTGGAAATGTGGGGCATGATGAAGGAGACTCGTCGCTCTTCTTCCACAAGAGTAAAAAGGCAGAAGGTGAGGAACACTTTGGAGCATTATGTAACTATTTTGAAGACCGTTGAAGGCTCAGCTGGTGTCATAACTTGTGATGAATGATCATTTTCTGTTATTTTCAGACTCTGACTCGGACAGTGAGCTCTCAGCCGATGATCGCAGCAGCTCCTACGCTTCCTCCCACTCCTCGGACAGCGAGGATGAGGCCAGGCACTCCAGGACCAAGTGGAATAACGAGAGAACGCCCGTCCATAGCACTCCTAAAGGTGCCTGCAGCCTCTTCTCTGACCTGCTCTTTTAAGTGTTTTATTCATTTATATATATTTATATTTTTTTCTGAAAACTTTACTCATGTTGCTCTGCAGCTGATGCTGTGTCCGGTCAAGGGAAGCCATACCGGCTGCAGGAGCCGCCCATTGCCAGTGAAAGCGAGGAGCCGGGTGGTCCAGAGAAACTGCGGGTGGAAACAAAGGTGAACGCGGAGCTTCATCAAGGGAATAAATTAAATCACAATGGAGATGTGTCTCAAAGTGAGAGTTCACCCAGCCAGCCTAATAGCAACCAGTTACCCAGAAGAGGTGAGTGACAACTATTTAAACAAATTTAATAATAAAATACTATTAAAAACTAAACTAGAAAAAATAGGGGGGGAAACAATTATGAAACAAGTGAATGAAACCAACTTAACATTTAAAAAATCGATTTTTTTCAAAATGCACTTTATATATTATTATTTCTGAATTATTTTATATTAATAATATTATATCATAATTTATTAGATAACATATTTGATTAGCAATATATACATATATAATAATAATAACTTTTTTTGGCATTTGAAAGAACAAGATCATTGATATTAAAATAATATTTAATAATAATAATAATAGTAGTAAATAAAATAATAAAACTATAATAAAAATAAGAATAAAAAATCTAATTGATTTATGCAATTATATGTTTTAATAAATATATTGATAAATATATACTTGACCCTGGACCACAAAACCAGTCTTAAGTCGCTGCAGTATATTTATATCAATAGCCAAAAATACTTAGGATATTAAGTGAAGATTCATTTTTTATTTTTTATTGTATTTTTTATTTCTTACTGTAAATAATTTTTATTTTTGATTAGCAGTATGCATTGCTAAGAACTTAATTTGCACAACTTTAACCCTCATAAGATCTCCACTTCCTGTTTATACTTAGAATCTTAGCGTAATGAATTAATAAAAGGACCTTATTTGTAATTATTATTTTGCATGTGAAATATTTTCATGGAAAAATGACTTAAATGATGGCCTAAACTTGTTTCTGGATGGTGACCTAGGCGTTGGGCGTGGAATTCTGCCATCTGCTGGTTAGAGATAAGAGGGTTTTAGTTTAGGAAAGAGATCGTGTTGACCAGCAGAGGGCCATAGAGAGCCATTCGATTTACTGGAAGTGGCCAACTGCTCATAGCACAACTGTTGTGATTTGACCCCAAAGATCTTATGAGAGTTAAAGAGGGTTTCTCAGTATTTAAATTTTTTCCAGACATTTAAATGTTGTATCTTGGCCATAACATCAATGAAATTGACATTTTTTTTCAGCCTTCAGGAATAAAATTTACCCTTATGACTGGTTTTGCGGTACAAGATCACACACACACACATCTATAGATAGACAGAGAGATAGATAGATATTCTGATCAAATATCATATATTATACTATCATTTCACATTTATTAGGCATTTTAAAGAACAAGATCACATATCCGCCCCCACTGACGGACAAGAACATGAAGAACCGCTTGAGGGAGAAGCTCAGTGACTACAACCCACCCCAGATCCCCCGAAAGCCTTCACCGGTGGGGTCGAACGAGGGGGTTCGCTCAGGACCCGAGGCCAACAGCATCATCATCAAACCACCTCCATTACCACCCCAGTCTGCACTGAACGGGAAGAGCGTAGAGCTAGGCACGAGCCCCGTCACCCTGGCGGACGAAGACTTTGATTCGGAGTGAGTTGGAGGGCAAATGCTGATAATTAGGATTTATTTGATCACGTTCTGATGTTAACGCCTCTTTCTTTTCTCCTCTTGTTAGTGGCAGCAATGAAACTTCAATCTGAGTCTTCACCTTGAAGGACGCTGAACGAACTGGAGCGGGTTTGAACCAGTTACTTAGTGTCCCCACTAGTATTAAAGCACAACAATGTCCTGCTCTGAAGTTGTTTTTAGTATTTATAAAGATTCAAATGATACGAAAGGAAGCCGGGCACTAGCTCTCCCAGCATTCTAAAGTGCTACATCGCTCAAGTTGAGCAAAAAAAGGTTTCTGACATCAAAATGGATAAGTTGATCTGGAGTTACAAGAAAAGACTGATATTATTAAGTTTTGTACAGTATATTCCAGAATCCATCAGTCATAAACAGATGACTTATGATTTGTAAGTAATGTTTATAGAGACATTTTGTATTCTAGATGTGTAATAGGGTTATTTGTAAAATTGTAAATTAGGATTTCATTGTTATGCCAATATTGAATATTTATGTTTACTGTGGTCTTTTTTTACAGCACTGTTTTGAAAGTTTATATTGTGTTTTTTACACTGTATATTTTTAAGAAGATGTAGCTTGATTCATTCTTTTATTTGCCCCAGAAGTCTGCATTTTCTTTTCCCCAAATTTGTTTCAGATGACTTATTAGTATGAAGATGACCATCATACACATAATCTTGTCATCAGTTGAGTTTTACATTAACTCTTACAGTATTTTACAGCTTATGTTCAGCATGCCTTAAAGTCTCTGCCAGTGCTGTACATAGAAAAACAGTGTTTTGTTTTGTCTATTCTGCATCTAAGTTACCAACAAAGAATCAAATGATTCCTAAAGTGCCTGACGACTATTTTATAGCGCTGCCAAACCTTTTGTGTAAATAGTAAAGACTGAGACATTCAGGGAGCCGCCGTTTGGTTTTTACTCATGCTAAAGGTCAGTCTGTGTGAACGTGACGTCAGGTCAGTAACTATGTAATCTGTAATAGTTTGGAAGCGTTTATTGATCGTTAGTCCTTAAGTGAACAAACACATTATCACGTGAAATAGATTAATTGTGTATCCATGAAATACCTCCATTACTTGTCAAAGCTCGTAGATATTAGATACCAGCATGTAAAATAAGGTATTTATATTCATACTGTTCGCACTGATAAAACATTTGAACATTGTAAATAAATGAATATAAAAGATCGAATTAAAAATCTGTATAATCGTGTCTTTTTTTTTTGTCCCCTGACAAAAATGCATATGTTATACAGTATATAGTTTGAGATCTGGAAACAAAAAAATAAATAATTTTATTCAACAATGGCACACGTGACAGCAAATGCATTTCAGATTTACTTTCTATTCATCAACAAAAATTATAATAAATATAAATAAATCAGTTTCCTCAAAAAATATTAGAAAAAAATTAAGCAATGGGTTTAACATTGGTACTGAAAAATGCACCTTTTTTTACCAAATAAAATGTAATCCAACCTTCTTATTGAGATATTTAATTTAAGTTAACAAAATGTAAAAAAATTATAGATTTATTATATTGAAGTGTTAAATGGAACCATGGTAAATATGGTATTATTTAGAGGACTTTTGCTAGTATTGTGTAATAAAACGTAGAATAAATTCCAATTTATAAAATATAAAGTGTGGTAAAAACCGAACGTTATCTCTGACTGTTCAGCTGTTTCGAAGTAAAAACAATTATGTGTCCTTGCGCGCCACCTAGTGGACACCCAGTCGTTCGGTGGTCGAGGCTAACTGCAGCGCAAACACCCCAAAACGAGTCAAACCAGACCCGTCACATAGCCGTCTAGACCCAAAGGCCTATTTTCGCGTTCAAACAAGTACACTTCAAATGAATTAAAGATAAATCGCACACCCTCGCGTGCGTACATGACGTACAAACTTTAAGCATGGATTGACAGAGTTATGGGATTAATGTCCACCCCGCTCGTTAAGACACAACAGGCCCTCTATTGTTGTTCGGTATTCCACATGCACTCATTTGAGCGCGTTTTACTTCACCCACGGAGAAGGGTTGAGGGTTGAGAGGGTTCCTGTTTAATAAGGGACGACTGTCAATTATCGGCCCCTTTAAGAGCGTCTGTCGCTGTCATTGACGAAATTTCCTGGTGTGAAGCGAGTCTCGCTGGATATCAACAACGGATTGAAACGAACCCCTAATGATGGTGTGCCGTTTGCACGCGATTCTAACCCGCAGTAACGCTGGAAATAACATCTGACAGCCCGGGGAATCGCATCGGCGGATCAATGCGTCCGCTCGGGCATTTTACGCCGGGTTTCTCATCGAGCTGGTAGTAGCAGGTGGCGACGGAGCGGGGCGAAGCTCAAATATTCATGCCTTCCTGTTAATGAAACTTAATTACGAATTCCGTGCAAGGTGGGTAAGAAAACTTTCTTCCCCCTTTCTGGGTGTTAATCCCGCGGCGGGCGGGGCGCGTGTTACGATGTGTCGGACCCAAGAAGCTTTTGTTACATTGTTGCGTTCGAATTCGAATCCTCAAACTCATATGCAGCGCGAACGTGCCACATTGTGTGTAGTTTCCGCACAGCTGCGGCGCGTTTTCTGTACACATGTTAATTTGGCGGTTTTATTTCGTATATTTTGTGGCTTAATGTGACGACCGTCCCTTAGCCTCAAGACGAGGTAAGAAACGATTTCCAATATTTTGCGAGCGCACCGCCATTCTCAGCGGCATCGATCTAGAAGATGTTTCGTAGTGACGAAAGGCTTTTAGGTCGAGGCATTAATCGGCGATCTATTGGTAGTGCAACTGTGTCAACCCTCGATGTTTTATTGATGAGATCCAACTTGAACTACGCGCCGAGGTGGTGAAGATGCGGGGCTCTTGGAAATAAAACGTGCTAATAAGACGCTTGTTGATATTATTTAACTAGAGAGTGCAGCGCATATGTATAAATGCGCAAAACACTGCTGACCGATAATGGGTTGCAAGCGGTTTGACACAGGGGCGGATGATGTGTTTGATGGTATGGGGGAATGGAGATGTTTAACACGATGCCGGTGTCGGAGGATGTGGTCGAAGCGAGCACAGACGAGCAGCCTGACCGCTGAACTCGTTGCCAGAGTCGGGGAGGGTGAAAGGGGAGCCGCTCGGTGGCCTCGTAGCTGTGGTAGTCATGGTGTTTACCTATGATGTAATTCTAATGGGTGTTAATGTAGGCTGTAAGTAAGCGCTACGTTACGGTTGGGTGACGTTTTGAATGGAGTACAGTTGTTGTTTTGTTTTCTGTTGTAAAACAGACTTAATTTTCCGTTCTCAGAACTTTCTAGTTAACAAGTATGCTTAGAGCAAGTATACTCCACGCAGTGATGTACGTTTGGTCAGCAGGAGGGCCCAAGGACGCCCATGCGCGCAACAGTTGGAGCTCGATCGGTGTTTCTCAACACAAAATGTGCAGTGCTGGGGCGCCCAGGACCAGGGTTGAGAAACGCTGAGCTAGATGAATGTTTCTGAGGGAGAAGAGTCCGCTAGGTGGTACCGCGCGTGGGTCGAAGTTGTCTATCCGCGGTTGAGTTTGTTTTAAAAGCCGTGCGAACATCTGCGGACGTGAAAGGGCAGAACGCGGAAGATAGCGACCAGAAGAAATCTCGCGAGCGCCCCTTTTACGCGCGCTTCTGCAGAGCTCAGCAAGAGGCGACTCTACTACAGATTTCTACTTATTAAGGTGGCATTATGTAACGAAAGTATGTACCTGTGAGAGTTTAGGGTGCCACCTTGGACAGGGCTAAAGTATGCTCCATGTGATGGACGTGAGCACTAGCGCTCGGCACATGCGCACTAGTTTAGTCCTTGTCCGGTGTCTGCAGTATCTCTCTCCACAAGTCATAGATAACAACATCTTTGTGTTTATTTTAACTGTTAAACTCGTCACAAGTGCTCGTCAGTGGAGACATCTGTTTTTGGTAATATCGCCGGTAGTTTGTTGTTGTGGTCCGTCTTTCCATCGTGAAAAGATGGGCAATGTTGGGCAAACTAATTAGTTAAAATAAAAAAACTCAAGACGCGTGTTCTAACTAAGCATATGTTGTATGCACGGCTACAATAAAATAATGCAATACAATAATACAATGTCTTACAGTACACGTGTACTATGGTGATGACATTTGCATCATGCACACTGTATGCTTATCATAGCAAAACATTTTCATAGTTATATTTAAGGGCTTTTTAATGCAATAGGACAGTGTAGAGAAGACAGAAGAGCATTGGACAGAGAGAGGTGAAACCCGGGTCATCACAAGCACAGATGTGTTGCATATCGTATTGCATAAAATTCCCAGAATGGGGGAAAAAAAAATGTTTTTCATAACTTAATAGGAACATTTGCAAGGTCTTCTTAGGGCACATTTTATTAGCTGGTTTGTCAGTAGAATGATTATGTGACGGAAACTAACTTAAACATCGTTCCGGTCTTAAATTTTGATTCGTTTAAGCAGGTTTTTAAATTTCGAACCTTAATATTACCTCTTTTGCTCTGAGTGGGTTTCTCTCAGTATGAAGAGAGATATGAAGCATGAAGTGCATCTTGAGTGGAGAGATTACAGACAGCTTTCAGAGTCAAACACTGTTGGTGCACTTGTTGGTTATAAGAATATATATAAAAAAAGATTAAATGCTTCTGCAGAAAACAAAAGAAAATGTTGGTTACTAAATAGTTCTGGGACCTGTTCCATAAAACAAGTTTAAACTTGGTTCTGGGGCCTGTTCCATAAAACATTTAGTACCCTGGTACCCTAAGAAAAAAACGGTTGACGTTTCTCAAAATATATACATTTTATTTAAAAGGTTTGAAATGACATCAGAGTGAATGGTGACTGAATGTCAATTTTTGGATGAGCTATCCCTTCAAACAGATGCTAAGAATTTTTCCTCCTAACTAAACTTGTATGTTGATTAGCGCTCCACCCAAAAGCGGCACAGACGAGTGGGAAAGTTGAACTCATGCTCCACCCTGAACAAATCAAACTTGCATAACAACTTGTACCTCAAAACATTCTTCCAATTCTGTGTGTATTTGTCCTTCTGCAGATTAATTAAATGATTATTTTCAAGCTGACCATAACGAATTCCATAAGACAGAAATGCTATGTTCCAAGTCTTCTAAAAAGTGTGCATGCAGACCCTTTTCCTTTAAGTTCATGTTATTTATATATATATATAAGTTATTTTCTTACACCGTGGAACATGAGAGGAAAGGATGTTTTTATTGTACTGCAGGCCTGATTTACTGTAGTACTTTTTCCCTAGCAAAACTTTCATACGAAAAGGACATGATTAGTTTTGATGTTTAACGCCCTGTCATAACTTCTCCTAAAACTACGCATTCTAATGAGCTAAAACATGGTAAATCTGACAAATCTAGACACGGGTGATAAATATCATCCGCTCAAGCTATTTCCCTTTCCCTTGTGTGAACTGCATGAAACGTCTGCTTATTGTCAGAAAAAGTCCCTTTATGATTCACAGGATGCCGAACTCAGGCTGCTTAAGAACAAGACGGCTGGCGTTAAACCTCAGTCCTGTCATTATCATGTACAGCATGTTGTCTGAGCTCTGGAAGTGAAATTAGAACTCGGCTGGGGGTTTTGAGTGTCTAGGCACGCATGCGGCCGCTTTGTTCCCAGGCCTGCTTTGTTTGCTGTAAGGTCAACTAACTGCAGGGAATGCAGAGTTTGGAACACCAATAGCATTTTTTAGTACAACACAAGAGTTGTGTTTTTTGGGGGGGGTTTTTGATAAATAATCCAGTCACATGTTGCAAAGCAGTGTTAGTGATTCAGTCTCAGCATTCTCAGAGAATTTTTCTTAGATGCACAATGACGTTTAAGACGTTGCCCGAGGAAGAGCAGGATACTTCATGACCTGCATGACCTTTCAATCAAAAAACGGCTTGATGAATATACTGGCTTCTTATTTGCAAATAGTTGAAATGAATGCTTAAAAAATATGCAAAAGCACCATAAAAGTATTTTTATATGAGGTACCTCAAACCTGTGCTTTCTTCTAAAGCCTGGCATGGTAGCTTTGTGTGAGGTTTTTAACTAAAACTATTAAAAAGTTTATGAAATGGTTAAATTAATCCTAATAAAAAACGTAAAAGCAGTTAAGCAAAGATGTTTTCGTAAGTTGCTTTAAAAATGATTAATTGAAATATTTATGATCGTAATACTTTTTAAAAAGGAACTCATAAAAAATGTCAAGCACATAACACAATTCCTAAAAACTTTTTTTTAAAATTACAGGAATAAAAATATATATAAAAAAATGTAAATAATACTATAATAGTAAATAATGCTAAATAACAATGGTCAGGATTGTTAAACTGATAGCTCCGCACCTGCTCTACAATTCTGGACAATACCAACAAGTCATGATTTTCTTAATGCATGACTGATAACGAATAAATAGTTGATTTTAAACTTTCATGAACATAGTTTCCATTGTGCCTTTTCTTTGCTTGTTCATTTGTTTAAGTGCGTTGATCCATTCAGTCACTTTCTACAAGATTATGGTCTTTATTTATTTTACAGATATCACCAGTAGGGCAAAGATATAGACGTTTGAGCTCAAGGTTCATTAATTCTTTAACTCGTATAATGATTTATTTGATGATTCGACAAAGGACATTTTAATATATAGAGTTGAAGACGTAATGCAAGACGTAATTAAAAGCACTGTTCTGTTTTAAGCAACAAAGGATCACGCAGAGGAGGTAATATAAATAAAAAAATGATTAAAATGTTTTGGATATGCTGTATGCTTAAATCACTTCAAATGGCGTGATTGAGGAGTTGCATGTCTCTGTTTTCCTTCAATGAATTGTAATTGGTTGAATGAGTATGCAATACTGTTGGAGAGTAGATCTTAAGGATTAAGTGTGAATATCATATGTTTATCTGATGAATTTAATCATTGTGTTTGTCACAAAAGTAAAGCTTGCTGATGATTTATTTTTGCCGGTTTGTAGACCTCTAAGAGTGATGAAGATGAAATCACAAGTGGTATGTTTGAATAGGAAATGTATTGTAGTGCAGTGTTGATTTATGATAACGGTTTTGATACTTAAATGCAACATTTGTTTGATGTCGAAATGGAATAATACATAAGTGTTCATTTACCAACGTTAATTCATTTAAAAAAATGACATCAAATCAGTGTTTTGTTAAATGAAATGTTTCTGTAAAAATGAACTTTTCTTAAATATCCAATATCAATCTATATGTACAATATTTATTTACATAAAGTCAAATCTTTTCAAAGAGTCAGTTAATCCGGTTCACGAAAGCAGCGTAAATGATTGTGTCTGGCAGCTGGAAGAAATTGGAAGTCATGGAGGTTTCTGGAGAAGTTTGAAATCAAAGTGTGCTTTTTCTCGTGCATCAAACGCTGATGATCAGCGCTGTACATGGGTCTCGCCAAGAGCCGAAACCGATCGTGGGGCCTCTGACCCACATACAGTACAGAACAGGGTCCTGCGCCACACTAGTCCCTCATCAGCTGATCTCTTTGAGATCGGAGCAGTTTCTCACACAGTTCAAGCAGCCCATTATTGCCTCTACAGTTCACGGTCCTCAATACCCGCTGCAGAGAGACTATTATTGAGCAAGCGAGTTACTGTCAGTTGTACGTTATTTCTGAGCCGACTTCTTTGCCAAGAACGGCTTTGTCTTCACTGCTAGGTTAGCATAATAAAAGTATGTAAATATTCATTTCATGTGACTTTATTCACCGTGGGCAATTAAAAAAAACTAAACCTGATCTGCATAATAATGTATTCATCAAGATATATACTGTGCATTTCTTCATTGCTGCACGGTTTTGTTCTTACAGGGTCGCCACCCGCCATGTTAAGATAAAGACACAGGTCTCTGTGTTGAACATGCTAAAGCGATTGGATAAGATAAGGTTCAGAGGACCAAAGCGAGATGAGTTCCTGGACCTTGCCGAGTCCCCCAACGCTTCTGACAGTGAATGTAATGACGACGTCCCAGTAAAACACCGGAGCTCCATCAAAGAAACAGAAGAGCAGCGAGAACCTGTAAGTGACTTCCTTTTCAGCTCTGGAGAATATCAAGGGAGAATCTGCTAAATGTATTTTGTTTAAAAAAAAAAAAAAAAAAAAAAAAAAAAAAAAAAAAAAAGTTTTGTTCTGTTTGATTCTGCAAAAAAAAAAAAAAAAAGTAGATATGTGATTAAGATTGTGAGAAATGATATTGTAACACCAGTCATAGAAAGCTGTTGAGTTCAACTAGTGCTGTCAAACGATTAAGCGCGATTAATTGATTATATATGCGTAAGATACATGCTTTTGTTTATATTAATATATGCATAATAAATATAAACCTTTATACGCACATGTATTATGTAAACAAAAACTATTATTGCGATTTAATTGTTTGACTGCACTAAGTGTAACAAGAAATCATAATTTGCTCATCACTTAATTACACTTAATTTCTTCCCTGGCCTGAATCTCTTTTATTATTATTATTATTTTTTTTTTTTACATGACATGACAACCCATCTATTTTCTATTAGTCCATGATTATGTTTCAAACAAGTGGGTAGTTAGCTTTTACTTTGCATTTGTTGGCTTATTTTACCGTATTTCTCCCTTTTTATAAAGTTGTGAATTTCAGTCACTCTTTCTTCCAGGAATGTTATTACAAGCAGATGTTCGAAAAATTGGTTTATTCAAAATGTAACATTTGATTTGTTCCACTCAAATGGACATAATGAAAATCAGAGATTAATTAATTTAGCAAAATGACTTTCAAATATCCAAGCTAGTAAATTCTTATCACTAATTCAGATCTGCTTTTTCTGGTATTTAAGGCCTGCTTTTTGCCATCCAATTAATTCCAGACTGGTAAAAATATAAAAAAATAAAAATACCATTCTTATTTTTTTTTTGTGAATGAGGTTTCATTTTTTTGACAAATTGCTTACAATAAGAGTTTTTGCAAAAGTTATTCATTTAAAGTAAATTTCCACTGTAAATGCACAACTAATAATTATTTATTTATAACTGGGGTTTATATAGACATTTGAATATCATTTTAAATATTTTTTAAGAACAGATACTCAGAGTGAGGTCTCACTTGCATTTAGTTGCTTTCCTTTGCCTTCTATTAAGAGGCAAACAGCCAAATTCCCAACAGAGTTTCAACCCAAACATCCATTTGCTTCAGCGTGTTCTTCCTGTTGTTGCAGCTGAGATAGCCCTGTCGTTCACATCCACAGACTTCACAGGCCCTAGTCTTAAAAACAATCTTTGCAAAGCTGCACTATCTTTTCCTGTGCTCGTTTGTTTGTGAAGCCACCCCGTGTTAAGCACCGACCTTTAGTGTTTCGCTTGACATTTTACAAGAAAAGAACTGATTGGAACCCAAGTTCAGACAAAACAATGTTATTACGGGCTTTTATACGGGGCCGCCTCATCCGAGCACGTTTTCAAAGAAATTGCATTTGCTGGGCCTAATTTGATAAGCACGGGAAAGCGCACCTAAGAGATCTGTTGTGTCTCCGCGAGCTCGTGAGCTGGTCGCTATGGTTACGGCTGCCGCACTGGCGTCCGGTTGGTGACCAGAGCCGTGATTTGTCGAATCCTGGTCATGCTGGAGCTCTGATGCTGTAATGTCTCTGGCAGGCTGGAGCCACAGATCCTAATGGACTCTCATTTATTAGACTGTAACGTGGCCGTGTTCAGTATTGTTCGATTAAAGAGAATGTCCATTAGACGATCATTCTGACGTTTAATTGAACCTTAACAGCTATTTAATGTTGTCATTGCTGGGAGCCTTTTATGAACTTCTGAGCTTCTCATATTTTCTGTTTCCAGGCTGGTTCAGGGACTCTTACCATGTCTGCTGCTCCCATCCAGGATTACAAGATGAGCGATGCCGACCGACTCAATGAGGTCAAAGGTCACCTGGAGATAGCCTTACTGGAAAAGCACTTTCTTCGTGAGTAATTTCCACAGCATCCTTATTTTACAAGGTTACATCTTTTAAATGATTACCACAGCTCCTCAGATAAACATCCTGCTCAGTTACCTTTTTTTTTTTTATCATATATTATAGACTATTATGGCTATTATGGCAAAATCTGTTCAAACGCATGCATTGCTATTTTGCTTTCAGAACTAGTGGAAAGAAAACATCCCAAATGTTTTTTTTTAAAGTAATTATACTAATATATTAACACATGTCTTTAAATGTCACATGTTTTATTTAAATTGTGAATTTTATTTTTTGATTGGAGTAACTCTTTTGTCAACAAAATGAAGCAAGAATTTCACACAGTTCATATTTAATTAGATAAATAAAATTAAATATTTAAATATTTACCCTCTTCACCTGTAGTGCCCTACTTTAGTAAAATTAATAATTTACTTAATAAAATATGAATTATTTACGAATACAGTACACTGTTAGTTTGAAGTGTTTAAAAAAACCAAAAAATGTTTAATTTTCATGACCACACCAATGATACATTTGAAATACTTAAATGATGTTCATTGACCATGCTGTGATTTTATTTATTTTTTTTATGTAATGTAGTAAAATAATACACTTTTAATAAAGAAAAAAAAATCTTTATAATTATATTTTAATTTATTTTAGGAACTGCTTACCTAAAACCACACCCATGATATGTTAAAAATGCTTTGGAATTAAGCTATTATATTATATTATATGAGAAGTTCTTAGAACTTTCAACTTGCATCTCCAGAATTTGTTAAAAAAGAGATTTGTCGTCTCAGGCCTGCAGATGTGTAATATATCACGAGCTAAATAGGTGATCGCTCAGGGTGTGTGTCGGTTTATCTCCCTGAGCAATGCAGTGAGATCACTCTCATTAATGCTGGAGCGGTGTGCACCTTACAGCAATAAACCCACCGTGTCTACCGCTGATCCTCTGACCTGTACCTGTATCTCAATTAGTGAGACTCTCAGAAACAGAGATTAGCTCTCTACTGGGGTTCTCTCTCACACACACACACACACACACACACACACACACACGGGTTTATTGGCACTCTCCATAGTCATAATGGTTTTTATGAATTTTCTATACCCTTACCATAACCCTACCGCTCTTAAAGCATAAAGCTTTCTGAATTTGTAGATCATTCTGTATGATTTATAAGCTGTTTTCCCCATGGCGATCAAAAAATGTGCCCACAAGGACTAAATTGACTATTACTGTACCAGTGGGGATATTTAGTCCCCATACTGTAATATATCGGGACATGCACGCATCTAACATACTTTTTTTTTTTTTTTTTTTAATCACATTGTCTGTTAATTTGTTGATGTATGATGTTATCTTGTTCACCACATGACTCAATTTCTCTTTTTATTATATAGGATTAAACAGAACATTAGATACATATTACAAGCTTGGGAATGTCCGGTCTATTTTTAGTGTGTGTGTGTGTGTGTGTGTGTGCGCGCGTGTCATTGCCCTCAAGCACTGCAGTACTGGAAAGCAGCAAAAGGTCAGATAGGGACCGCCAAACTGTTGCTGCCCATAAAAGCAGACTGGACTTATTAATAGTTTGTTATACAACTGAAGCCTCCCTATTTAGGAAAAAGAGAAAACGTGGTGAATCACTGTCTTTGAGTTAGCAAGAGAGCGTAGAGGTGATTCACGTCTGAACTGTCCGTAGATCACTGGGTTCTGACCCAAAAATGGATCCCAGACATATGATAGCAACCGTATTTAAAAACGATTAGACAACGGTAAATGTAAATAAGTATGTAATCATTTATAGTTGTTAGAATTAGAATAAAATGTCTTTTTAATTAGTGCTGTCAAATGATTACATCCAAAATATTTTTGTTTACATAATGTGTGTGCACTGTGTGTATTTATTATGTGAACATATAAATACACGCATGGAAATATTTAAGAAAAAATGTACTTTTATGCATTAAATATTTTGATTATCAAATACATGTACATATATATATATATATATATATATATACTATATATATATATATATATATATAAAATATATATATAGTACAGACACTTATATTATAAACCAAAAACTAAAAACATTTTAGCAATGTATTTCACTGTTTTCTGAAATACTTCATTGGCATTGAGCACTGTTGCTTATAACAGTTCTGATCATTAAGTCCAAAGAGCTATTAAGCAGTGATATTGAGTTGCACGAATCTTGCGACGTGGGTTTAGGGGCCAGTAACAAACAGTTAAGATCATAAGACAGATCTTCATGCTTCTCATCCTTCATGTCACTGTTCATGGATCATATGACATGACCGCTTTGGAAGCTGCAGCTGTCTCTATGCTACAATAGACTTGTGCTGACAGCTAACTTCCTTTTAATCAGAATATAATACAAATACAAAAATTGTCAATTATAAAGGGCATTAATTGCAGGATTGTCTCGCACTAATGTTAATCAGATGACCGCGTGATGATCTAGCTTTGGTTTTGTGTAGCCTTCACCATTGTGTCCATGGTCTTTTTGGCAGAGGCTGATTGTGCAAAGGATGCTGTCAGTCAGAAAGGCTTTCATATGCTTAATTGCTTTGTTGTAGATGGGCCATTAGATGCTATCTCTTTTCTTTTTTTTTTTCCAAGCCCTTTCTGCTTTACCAAGTCAGTGTGAACTCCAGCCCTAG
The DNA here is from genome assembly GCF_018831695.1 of Puntigrus tetrazona. Taxonomy (NCBI): domain Eukaryota; kingdom Metazoa; phylum Chordata; class Actinopteri; order Cypriniformes; family Cyprinidae; genus Puntigrus; species Puntigrus tetrazona. The sequence goes on from NC_056723.1 coordinate 9,394,073, forward strand.
TTGCCGGTGTCAGACAGACAGCACACAGCTTTAGTGAGGAAAGGAATACATAATATATTTGCGTATACTTTATACACAAATGTACACCCATTTGTGTATAAATGCAAACATATGCATGTATATATTTAGCAAAAAAAAAGTTTTATAATAAATATATTTATATACAAGAAAATAAACATATAAATGTATTTACATGTAAATACATTCAAAATGTATAATGTATGTGTGTGTGTTTTAATATATAAATGAACCGTACAATTGCACATTATGTAAAGATTATCTGATTAATCGCAATCATTTTACAGCACTAATTATGTTTTATATTGTTAGAAATTTAATGTTATATATATATAATATGTGTGTGTGTGTGTGTGTGTGTAGATTACCTTTTCTCTTTGGTGCTACTACAGGCACAGAAAATGACACCTTTACCTTTAACCTGAGTGTAAAAGAAGCCAAAGTACAGTGTGACTAATCAGCTCCTTAATGTTTAAAGACTATTTTGTTGCCCTGAGGTTTTATTACATTTCCCCGTTGACCTGCGGGGTTGTTAGATTACGGTTAGTTACCCTTACGTTTACAGTAAGTGCTGTTTGAGTCCAGCGTCTCACGATCTGCACTTTGCAACAAAAACACGTTTCGAGCTTCTAGCATGGCAAGGATTAATAACTACTTACATGATTATTTCTGCCACATTTCACTGACTGCAGGAAGTGAGGTCGCATACCGGAGCGTACGCACAAGGCTCACACAGTAGCACAAATCTAGCAAATGTTCCCAAAAGGATTATTCATGTAAAGCTCCTAAACATTTCCCTTGCACAACATGTAACGGGAGATTAGGATTTCTCTTTTCTAAGTGTTCTGCGGTTAATTATATGACATATTTAAACAAGGACAGTACATGTTTATGTGTGCTTCTCATAACACCCATTTCTGTGATGTTTCAAGCTTTGTACAGTGTTTTTTAAAAATGTTCACAGCAGCTTAGAATAATGTTGGGGTTTTTTGTTTTTGTTTGGTTTGACTTGGTTTTGTTTTTGAGTTATTATTTTTGTGCGTGTCTCTGTGGGGTTTTTTTTTAACGTATTTTAAGTCTGCCAGGGGTGGGATGGATCAGGTTTTAGCTCTAAATGTGCACAGTTGCTTTTTGTTTTATATTGCTGTTATAAAAGAAAAAAAAGTAAAAATTTGCATGCTTTCTAGTTGTGTAACCCTCCGAGCAGGCTGTTAAGTAAAGCAGCGTATGAGAGATTAGATTAGGCTGAAAATATTAATTTCAGTCTATTGTTTTAACTGTTGACCGCTAGCTCCGGGTTTAGCGACGGCCTCTGGGGTCTGCACTGATCATCTGGATTCAGATGTCTTCTCTTTAGCACACCTGCCCTTGATTCAGCAGCGGGGGGTCTTTATCATGACTATAGCGCCTCAGTGGGAGACGCAGGAACTGCTGAATTATAGATGAAGATGGGCTTGTGTTCCAGGCAACCTTGAGGCAGGTATTGTGTGCGATTTAGAGGGCAGGTGGAAAAAGCACTCGATCAGGACTGTTGTGTTTGTGCAGTCGAGAGGCAGAAAGGTGTTTTCAGAAAGCATTTTTTTAAGGAGCGTTGCAATATATTTGACCTTTTAGTTAAAGAACAGTCTGTCCCGCGCTGTCTTTCAGATTCTCCGCTGGCTGTTCAGCTAAGCGGCCTGTCCTGTGAGATCTCTTAATTTAGTATCATCTTTGCGACGCTATCGGTCTTGTGCAGGCCTCGTGCTGCCCTGAGACTACAGGATGCTCAGTGGGAGAACTGCTCAAAGCACAACGGGTTTCCACAGAATTTGAATTCTGTCATTAGCAGAATGGCAAACATCTCTGTTACTGTCATGTTTAGTCATTAGCTTTTTCTTATTATGACAGCCTATTGAAAGGGTTTTGATTAAGTGTAATTTAAAGTGGCAGGAGGCCAGCTCTTTGTTTTCGGAGTGATGAATGCACTCTGGCTGCACTCCCTGGTTAATATTTGTTGTGTACAGAGATTTTTGCTGTATTTAAAAATGCTTTCAGCAGCTTTAAATCATTTTTTGCTGTTTGTTGTTGTTGATTTTATGTTTTTGGTTAATGTTTTTGTTTTTTTTGTTTCTGTAGCTTTTAATTTTTTTTTTTTTATGTATTTATTTTGGTTTATCATTTTTTCTTTTGCCTGTTGTTGTTTTGACCCCTGCAGGCTTATTCATTATGTTGTTGTTGTTTGTTGTTGTTTTTTTTTTTTTTTTTCATGTTTTATCTTCGTTTAGTTTGATTTTTAATTTAGTTTGCACTTTTTGTGCTTTTAGTGTAGTATCCGTTGCCATGAATGTTCCCCACATCTGGCACAGAAAATGTGGAAAAAATGTGCTGATTACAGTGTTGTATCATTTATGCATATTTAATTTTTAACTTCAGTTACATTTGGATGTTGGGCAGCTGCACAATTGTGATGTCAGATCAATCTTAAATGGTGCTTTCATCACTCTGCAGTCTTTCTTTTCATAGATATAAAATCAGTATTTCATGTTTGTTTATTTATATGCATAGACGTATAATAAGCGATATAAAGTAGATCTAGCCAGTCACCACTGCAAAATAAACCTTAAGTGGGTGATGATAAATGATCATGCTGTCAGGGTTGTTTTGTTTTTGTTTTTTTTGCAACAACTATCAGCTGACTAATCTGTCTTTCACTTATGTATTTGACGTCTGTGACTAGAAACCTCAAGCATGCTGAAAATTTCCAAGGAAACCACGGCGTTTCCTGAAGTCAACAACATCTCTTCAGTCTTTTAATCCTGCGTTTAAACAAACTGTTTATCTTTTGTGTGCTGCCTACAGAGGAGGAGTTAAGGAAGCTCCGTGAGGAGACAAATGTCGAGACTCTGAAGCAGGAGCTGGAGAAAGAGAAATCAAAGAGAGTCGATCTTGAGCAGAAAATGAATGAAATTCTCAGATCCAGGTATGAGAGGTGATGCTCTTCCTCAGTGTGAACGTTTCCCACAACTACATCTGGCTACGTTCTGTTCAGCTTTAGTTACTTATGCATTCATTTGTTGTTAATACTGCAAGTAAAGCAATATGTGTGCTTGGTCCAGACTGGAAGATTCACCACCTCCACCTCCAAAACCACAAGTCGCTTCTGTCAATGGAACAGGTACAGCTCAGTACATATATAGCTGAGACTCACTTGCACATTCATATGGAAATGTTTATCTCTAAAAGCAACACTTTTATCATTTTTGCCCGTTGTTGTTGTTCTAACCCCTACAGGCTTATTCATTATTCACGTTGTTGTTCTCAACCCATTAATCTCTATTATTCTCTAACAGAGCGCTAATATGCATATAGACTATTTAAAAGCAAGCTACGTAAGAGAATAGATGTTTATATACACATTAGAATAAAAGCCTACAATACGTCTTGTACCCGAGTAACGATAACGCAGCCTTTTTTGCTAAATATTGAGTGGTTCAAAACACGATCATCACTTGTCTAGATCTAAATAAGATGTATTTATGTATGCGTATGCGGTCACAGAGATGGTTTAGATGCGTGCTGTGTAATTGCTAGCTGTGGACACGCAGTCCCTCATTCAGAATAATCCGGATTCATCAACATTAGAACAAGAACAAATTGAATTGCAAACGCACCTGTTCTGGCTGAAGTTTTGTAATGTGTGGTTATGAACACTTTATTATTGAATGAGAACCAGCGTCCTTATTCTGTAGTTCATTTGAGGAGCATGATTATAATTTATCCATCAATTCAGCTGATTGATAGGGGATTTAGCTTAGACAATCACTTTCAGTCATGCTTCAGATATTTTGTTGGATTTTATTATTTAGTGTGCAGCTTTCATTTTCAATTTTACCTGCAATCAAACATCCACAAAAAGGTGCACTCCAAAGTTGTTTTTTTTGTCTGTTTAGTGCAGTTCTCGCATTGATTGTAATGTTATGGTAACGCACAATTAGATTTCTGACGATGTTAGTCGTTTTAGGCAGTAGATGCTCGTGTTTTGATCTGTTTGTGAACTGACAGGGGACAAACAGAAGGAGACCTTAAGCTCTCGGCTGTGGAAATGGCTTTATGAACGCTTTGGTGTTTATATTGAAGATTTCCGCTTTCAGCCTGAGGAGAACACAGTTGAGACTGAGGAACCACTAAGTGCTAAAAGGTAACCAGCCCAAACAAAGCCTCCTTTGGTTTGTTTAGATTAATAAATGTTTTTAAAAGAAAAGTTGACCAGACAACCATGCAAGCCATGAATGGGTCTTTCCTGTAATGTAGCACTCTGGAGGATTTAAAGGAAGTACATCATACTTAAACAATAATTAACCCTGAAAAGACAAATTCCATTCATTTTATAACATATATATAATATAAATGTATAATATTTCTGATATTTAAAAAAAAAAAAAAAGTTTTTACTAGTGCTGTCAAACATTGAATCGTGATTCATCGTATCCAAAAGAACATTTTTTGGTTTGATAATGTGTGTATACTGTGTATATTTGTTATGCATATAAAATTACAAAGACGCGCATTTATATATTGAAGAAATAAAAATCAAAACAAATATTATAATTATAATTTGTGCTGCATAATAGCAATGACTCAATTTTAAAGCTATGGTGACAAACTAAATATTTTTTTGTTCAGTCAGACATTATAGTATGTTTTAGTGAGGTGTTGAGATGTGATGCTGTAGTCAGCCTAGCTTAGACTCTCAATTTTCATGCTATTTCTGGCTTTATAATTCACCCTCCCAACGGATCTCATTAAATAATTAATTTTCTTTTCTCCTCTTTGCAGATTAACTGAAAATATGAGACGACTCAGTGAGTGTTTTCATTACGCATCCCAGAAAAACCCCTCCAAGCCATAGCACTAGATATTTTAACCGATTACAGACCCATTTTAATTCCCAATTAGCCTATGTTTTAATTCCCATCAACTTATGAAACTGATTCTTCTGTTCTGTGTGTGTGTGTGTGTGTGTGTGTGTTTTTCAGAACGGGGTGCTAAGCCTGTAACTAACTTCATGAGGAACCTTTCTGCCTTATCCAGCTGGCACTCTGTCTACACATCAGCCATCGCCTTTATTGTGAGCATGACCCACACAAACCCCTCAAACACTATTCAGAAGATCACGATTCATGAAGATCATGTTTATGTAGAAGCCCGGTCCAAAGTGTCCGTTTTACTACCATAATGAAAACAAATAAAACATGTCGCCAAGCTCGTTGTTATCTGTACATCACCAGACATGGAAAAGCCCTGCCCCAGGATAAACTAGTATGTTAACATGACCAGTTTAATGTTTACTAGGTCAGTGTTATAAAAGTTAATCTTAAAATGCAAAAGTGTAGATGACTAATGCTACCACTTTTTCTTCTGTATGATGGCTGACGTGGATTTAGCATGGCCTCGACATGCCATCCTTCATTTTAATGTCTTCTTCCCTCTCATCTTTTCCACAGATCTATATGAATGCTGCCTGGCATGGCTGGGTTATTCCCATGTTTCTATTTTTAGCCATTCTGCGGTTGTCCTTGAATTACCTCATAGCAAAGTACGTCCAACATAATCTATCACTCGTTCAATTCACAACTAGTTCACAAACGTATGCGCTGGTTGAATGGCATTATAATAGTTCATCCCTTTAATTATTATTTAGCCTAAAATGCAGTTAACACACAATTTAAAAAATATTTTTTTCTTTTTGCTATTGCATTAACAAAAATCTGTTACATTTAAATTCTATAATGTCAAATTGTTTTTTTATTTATTTATTTATTTATTTTTTTGGCTGATGTATTCATTTATTTTTGCTTTATTGTTTGAAATATACATCGTAAACTGTTCTGGTCTGTGTTTTTAGAGGTTGGAGGATACAGTGGAGCATTGTGCCTGAGGTCTCCGAACCGGTGGTAAATATAAGCCCCATTTTGATTCATTAATACCATTTTGTTACAATTAAAAAAAAAAAAAAACCTTAATGCTTCATTGTTTTTATTAGGAGCCTCCAAAGGAAGATCTTACAGTCTCAGAGAAGTTTCAGTTAGTGTTGGATGTTGCACAGAAAGCACAGGTAAGGGATTTGTAGCCTTGTTCTAGCTGTGAGGATTTTGTAATACAGACACCTTTTGCTTTTGATTCACACATAAAGCTGTTGATGCAAAAGTAATGTGTTTTCACAGAATCTATTTGGAAAGATGGCTGACGTATTGGAAAAGATCAAAAAGTGAGTTAGGTATTGAGTTGTGGGAACAGGTGATATGACTGTGTAATGTTTGAGACGTCATTTACCCCCCTTTTTTTTTTTTTGTAATAATAACAGTTTTTTTAGTGCACTCAGACAATTAATCATGATTAATTGCATAGAAAATAAAAGATTTAGGTTACATAATGTGTGTGTGTACTGTGTATATTTATGCATGTATAAATACAGACATTCATGTGTATATACATTAAAGTATTGTTACTTGTATAAATATATTTTTATGTAATATATTAAATAATTATATACAATATAATATATTAATATAAATATACATGTGTAAATATTTTTAAAATATATGCTGTATGTGTGTTTTATGTACATTGTTTAAATAATACTGTGTGCGAGTACTCTATATTTATTATGTATGACAAAGGTTTTTTTTTTTTTGGTAGTACTATTCTGTTAAAAGGATGTTTAATTACATATTTACATGCATATGTACTGTGTTCATGACTGTTACATATGGTTGTGTTTTCATTGCAGTCTGTTCATGTGGGTGCAGCCTGAAATCACACAGAAACTGTATGTTGGTTTGTGGGTGGCCTTCATCGCTTCCTGTGTACTGCCATATAAACTCTTGGGCTTCATGATCGGTGAGAAGTAAAGTTTGACACATGACGTCAACTTCAATATTGTTGGTCCCAAACAATCTAGTCTAATATAGTCTATATATTGTCAATAATATAAAAATAGTCTGATTTATCACCTGTCGTTATATCCAACATTTGAAGGTGTCTACGCCGGCATCAAATTCTTCATCATCGACTTCATCTTCAAAAGTTGTCCCAAACTGAGGGACAAGTATGACACACCCTACATCGTCTGGACCAATTTACCCACAGACCCACAACTCAAAGAGCGTAACAATGCCACTCTGAGCAGACGGGTGAGTGAAAATTTGTGCGCGCGCCGCTTCATTGTTCCCATTCGAAAAGCTTATAAAATATTAATCCTGATTCCTCTTTGTCTCTTTGCGAGGAGGAACTCATCAGTTATGACTGAAAATGTGCTATGACTTCCTCTTGTAGTTAGTAGCCTTCATTTATGTCAGATACAGCAAGACGACTTGGTCAAGATGGCAAAAAGAATATGTAGTAACATATTACATATATGTTAGTATATATTATATAATATTAGAGTTTAACCCACAAACCACAATGCAATATACTTAAGAGTTTTACTAGTCTTGGTACTAGTAACATGCGTCTCAAATCAGTTAAATATAACGACAAATGAGATTTTAAAAGAAAAAATCGAACAAAACATAATAAATAATCAAGACATAAAAGTGTCTGCATGATTATTAAAAAAAATAAAACTGAAACCGGCAACAGAGGATGCATAAAGTGAATTAATGGTGGGATTTTTGGTTTGTGTGATGGTCTGTCACATGTTTATTCTGTTATTTTTCCTCTCTCAGCTGTCTGGGTTTGAAAAGGTAGGGATCTAGTGTGGCCTTTGGTTTGACAACAGTGCCTGTGTTTGCCACCAATGGCTGGTCCTGCGTATGTGTGTTTATATATGTGTGTGTGTGTGTGTTGTCAGGAATACGCTATATGACAATGAAAACGTCTGTTGGCAATTGGATCAAAAACTGTTGATTTTAAATGCATCTTCTTTCTTACTTGTTCAAAAAGTCAATGAGGATGTAACGAAAAATACCAAGATGTTTTTGATCCATCGTCGCCAGACAGATAGTGTAGATATACTCTGTGTGTGAGCGTGTGTGTGTTTTACATGCAGGGTTTATATCCGAGAGTTTCTCTGCTGTAGTATACTATAGTATAATAGGCCTAATAGTATTTTGAAGCGGTGACTACATCAGAGAAGTCAAGCTTTCACACACCTATTTTAGGAACTTAATGGAGACATTTGTTGAGAAATAAAAGGAAACAATCTCTGTATTCATACACAACTTTTGATTATAATTTTTTATTTGATTATAGAAATATCTTGAGTGGCTGGAAACTCTGAAAAGCTTGGCTCTTCTGGTGTTGCCACAGTGTAGTTTTTAATTAAGCTAGCTGCTTAAGTAGAGATCAGATTAATTATATTAGAAACTAAATGATATATGCAGACATTTACTTTCAGTATGGTTAAGTATTATTGGATTCAGTTTTTGTCATGTTTGAGAGCTGGCCTTAAACTGCATTTTAGTCAAGTTGTGTCAGAGTTAGTCAGCATTTCTTTCACAGATGTTGTATTTGCAGACGTACTCTCTCTATGCACGATGAAGAATAGTTTTCTGCAAATATAAGGGTGTTTCTTTAACTGTGGCCACTTGACTTGTATTTTTAGTAAATAGTACTATATTTAATCTACTAACAAATAAGACATAAAATCTCCTGCTAATTATGTATCAAATCAATGTGAAAAAATGGCCTTTGTGTTTTTATAATATTATTAGTAGTAGTAGTATTAGTATTAGTATTTGTATTAGTGAAACTAATGTAGATGTGAAAATAGTTTTTTCAGTCTTTATGTATATTTTTGTCACTCTGTCTCTCTCATATATATCTTTATTATGTATTGGCATGCTAAGATTTTGTTTGTTTTGATTTATTTTTGTTAACATTTTTTTTGTTTAAAACATACAATGGCATAACTATTATATTAATTTAAAACATTAAAATCTATTCACATGCAAAAATAATTCATGATAGCATGGCAAGGTTTCTAGATGTTAATGTGAATAACGGATAACAAAAACGGATAACAAAAAACGCTTCTGTTCATATCGATGAAAATCAGCCTAAAAGTGCCGATAGTTGAAGAAATGCCCATAAATCTTTTTCGGATGACTTTTGATGTCTTGTTCAGCCCCAAATTCTAACACATGAATACACTAATACCTTGGTAATGTGAGTGGTAATACCTATGATAAGTGGCTGTTTAACTCCGGCTTTGAGCTTTGCACTGGTCCTCAGCACCCTCCAAGCAATCCTCGCTACTGTTTGGCATCCAACCCAGAGAACTGAATCTGGCAGCAGCTGACCTCAGGAGCCCACATACAGCTGAGCCACTGACCATCCTTCACTCTGCTTGGCTCGATAACACACACCGGTTTCAAAACCATTGACCAGCTTCCCTCACGTGGGTGCTGCTGTCGGGGGCCCTCGAGTGCTGATGCAGGATCAATTCTGTTTTTTACCTGGTTACTTGTTTAAAAGATGGCCTTGATCCTTCGCCGGCACACAGGATCCTTGCAGCTCTTGGGCTGTACTTTTACACATTCTGCTCCTAAACCGATGGTTTGGCTTTGTTCCTGGCAGCAGATCCAGCCGGTGGTGGCGCGAGGGAATCAGTCGGCCGGGATGTCGTGCGGGATCGGCCGTGAGGAGGAAAGCGGACGGGCCTATAACACTAAAAGAGGGCCTTTTCATGAAGTCTTCAACTTGTCAGAGAACGAGCGCCCCCTGCCAGGTGGGAAGAGGAACTGCACCAGCCTATGAACATTTTCACATGTATTTGCTGTCGTTTAGCTGTAAAACAATGTGTGTTTTGATTCGTAGTGTGCGAGAACGGATGGCGCTGTTGTTTGATCAACAGGGACAGAAAAATGCCAACCGACTACATCCGCAATGGTGTCCTCTACGTCACAGAAAAGTATGCATGTTCATGTTCTGTTTTTTTGATAGCAATTAAATAGCAATATTTACAAATGACATTTTCTCCTAAAATGGTTGGAGTAAATTTTTGTACAACAGCTGTAGGACTTGTTAGGCCAGCGTAGTACCTGATGATAAAATCTGTGTTTTGTGTTTTTTTAGTTACCTGTGCTTCGAGAGCTCCAGCTCCAGGGCGACGTCCTCGAAGAAAAATAAAGTCATCAAGCTTCAAGACATCACAGATATTCAGAAGGTCTGTCAGATGTTTTGATGTTTGTTGAATTCTTTTTATTGAATGCTTAGTGTCTTACTGTATTTCTCCACTCTTGTTAACAGTACAAAGTGTTGTCAGTATTGCCTGGATCTGGGATGGGGATCTCAATTACAACGCCATCCACTTTAAAGGTACTGAATACCTGTGTGTGTGTGTGTGTGTGCGCACACGTGCTTGCTACATATGCTTCACTAATTCAATCAAAAATATAGGAAAAATTGTACTATTTTCTTGTATTTTAATGTATACATTTTTTTTTATCCTCCTTCAGTGTTTTCAATGTAACATGATCCTTTAGAAATCATTATAATATCCTACTTGATAAATATTATTTTCAGTGTTTTCAAAAACAGTTCTAAGAGATTTTTTTTAATAACGTTATGAATTATTTGTAATGAGTTAAGTCTACTTCTTTTTTTTTTTTTTTTTTTTGGAGTATCTTTGCACATTAATTGATTTATAGAAGAACATTAGATGAACTGAAGAACTACCCATTTAACGTTTTATTTGCTTTTATTACATAACTGTCTCTTAATATTAGGATAAATTAATTTAAGGCCATTTTCACACATGCTGTGAACCAGAGATCAATTCCGCCCCCTCTTCCTGCCAGGTTTCTGTTCACATTTTATTATTGGCTCCACATCAAGGTACATGTGTGTCATCAGCACTAGTCCCTCAGTGAGGACTCTTAGCAGCTGTTCACCGCTGTAGCTAAAGCAGCAGCAAGTAGGCTAATTGTTTAGCCTTTACACTAACTGTAATGACCAAAGGAAACCGCATTAATGGAATTTGTTAATAGATGTCACATTTAAGACGACTTAAAGGGTTGCTTCATCCCAAAAAGAAAATTGTGTCATTAATCACTTACCCTCATGTCGTTCCAAACCCATAAAAGCTTTGTTCGTCCACAATTTAATATGTTTTGGATGAATGCCAAGTAATGAACACTGTGAAGGTCCAGAAAAGTAAGAAAGACATTATAAGAATACTTTATCTTCCATCAGTGGTGCAACCATAACATTATAAAGCTATGAGAATACCTTTTCCTTTGACAAAATGTTAATTTTAGGAAGGATTGACCCCTTTCAAATTTCAGGTGAACCCAACACTGACGTTAGACATTGTCCAACCTGAAGAATTTTGTCTTTTTCCACAGCCTCTAGTGTTTGGTGCCATGATTCATCGGGACGAGGCCTTCGATGCCATTCACACTCAGTACGTGAAGATCATGAGCTCCACAGCAGCTACCACAGTGACAAACCCAGAGACATAGTCTCACCGGGATCAACATATGACATAAGGTAGTCCATAAGGCGGCCCTAACCTTAATGTAGCACTATCCTAAACCCCTGTACGGAGACGATGGCTTCCAGAAGTTGTCCGCCCCATCTCCAACCCAAAACAGATGGAGAAACTGCAAAGAAACTGTTTTTCATATTCTCTTTTAGATTCTACACGAGTATTAGGAGGAGTATTTTATATAACGTTCTCTCAAACAGCGTACTATAATCTTACACTCAAGTGTTTGTCAGGATGGCTCTTGTTTTATAAGGTTAGGGGTTCGTTGTGCTTCTTACTTGTGTGTCAGAACAGGAGCTGGTACTCCTTTGTGTCTCTTGGAGAGCTTTGTGTGAACCGTGTGTAGTCAGTCCATATAACCGTCTCTGAACTTACCGCCATTTTCACTTAATTGCATCACCGCTGGCCTTGCACAAAGAAACACTGCACTTAGTGTTGCTGAGAGCTTTTAGATGTGATTTAGGGGGAAAAGGAACAGACTTAACCGTCAACTGAAATCCATATTAGCAAAGCAGCTCGTAACTGCCGGCCACATCGTTCCTTGGGGCTCGCCAATTTTCTCTTCAGTATTTGTGATACTTGTGTTGACTAGAAACGGCCTCGTGTTTTAAAGGAGCAGCGCACATAAAAATAACAATTTTGCTGTTTACTCGTCCCTTGTGTTGTTTTAAACTCGTAAAACACAAAAGGAGATAATTAGGCAGAATGCCCAAGCTGCTCTTTCTCTTTTATAATAAAAGCCCATTGTTTAGGGGATGGTTTACCCGGAAATGAAAATACTGGTACCTTTTCTCACACTCGTGTTATTCCAAAACAACTTTTTTTTCCTTCTGTGGGATGCAAAAGAAAATTTGTTTTTGTTTTGTTTTTTAAAAAAGAGTTTTTAATTGTTTTTGTCTATTTAATAAATGTCAGTGGGGTTCGAATCATTTATATTCTGCAGAGGAAATACGTGCACAATAATAATTTAAGAAACTCCTGATTCGGAATAACATCAGACTGCAAAAATAATGACAGAATTGTCATTTAATCCTTTTTTTAACTTAAAGCACAAAAACCCTTACCGATTTATAAAGGACTGTTCAAAATAAACCAGAATTAGCTGGTTTTGGTCATATATTCTGAGCCGGGGTTATTGAAGTATTTAATGCATTTTTGAATATGTTGGCACTGGTTAGAGAAATGTCTTTGTTTACTAATATTGTACCCCAAAATAATATGTAGAACCGCACAGACTCATTTCTGTGTTTGGCGTAGTGTGTTTTGATTTTTCTATCAAATGTGTGTAGGGGAACTCCAAAATTAACATAGGCTTCTTTTTCCAAATACACTGTTTTACTCATTTATGCATAACATTTTTATTTGGTAACATTTGACTATGCAGCCTTCCATCCTTCTGGCTTTTCTTTCTTAGAGAGGAGAGTCGTATAATACATCATGGGTTATTTGTTTAGTTTTTTTTTATTATCGGTCCCCAACACTTTTCTTGGTTTTCTAATTTTTACACATTTCAAAATGTGCTGTGCTAAGAAACCGTTTCTTTTTCATTTGGTCTGTTTTAAGCCTTGTTTCTCACCTGCCTTATTATGCCTTATTTTATTTTAATTTGACAAAAAAATTGTTTTTATTATTTTGAGTCTGTACGTCTGTTGGGGTTAGACTCCGCACTCCTTGGATGCTGTTTACCAAGTTTACGAAATGGCACTTTTGGGCTTTCTAAATATATAGCCACTTATAATGGAAGACCATTTAGTTAGAATAAATATGATGCTAATATTGTCTGTGCAGAAGTATGTATTTGTGAAACATTAATAGTGCACCTTGGTTTATTAATTTCACCTTTTAACATTAAATTCTAAAAACTAATTCCATTAATTATTGAATTTTAAAGTGGGAAAATGATCACCAATGATTGTCGTTTGCCAAATAAATGTATTGTTGTTTGCGCTCCGTTTCTACCCCATAACAGTTCTATTATGTGCTCCACAAAAGGCTATTTTGATCCCTAGACCTATAGGGGCGTGAAAATTAGCCTTTTTTATTTTTAATTTTTTTTTTCTCTGGTGAATGTTGAAGAAGCTGAAAAATCCTAATTTTTAAATGCCTTGTTGAACCATTTTATTCTATTTTGCATTATAAAACCTTCTTCATCTAGCTTTAAGAATACGATTGTTGTTGTTCCCTGGAAGTTGTTGGCTATAGCATGGAGGGCTGGTGTTGTATTATTTCACTCAGTGTATTTCCCTATTCAAGTTGTTTTACGTTTCGGTCAATTATCCGTTTAGTTGGACGTAACGCACAGTTGTCACGATCACATTGGTACGACTGGGTTTAATAAACTTCGCTGAGGAACAACCACTTTAAACTGGAGTCCAATCGCTCCGGGTCGATCTCATGTGCTGAATGTGACTGGATGTTTGTTTATCGAACATTTGTATTTACACTGGATGTACATGTCTGGTAAACTTTCCTGCTTTCCTCTGAATAGTCTTCATTGGGGAAGAAATAAACTGAGCTATTTGTAACTTTTATTGCTTGCTCTTTTTTTTTTTTTTTTTTTTTTCACCCACCTATAGAGTGCACATATATAGTGTGACGTTTCACTAGAGGGCACTACATGTAGCTTTAAAAGGTAACCATTATATGTAAGGGGTCTTTTCTGCTGTATATATTTATACTACTGATAAGGAAGCTAGACATTTAAATAAAGTCAATTATTCATAGAGATATTACAAAAGTGGCATTCGAGGAAGTATAATGATATTTCACACTAAAGGATGCCCTAAGTTTTACAAAAGAATAAAGTTACATAATTTGAACTACTCGATTCCTTAATTTAATCAGGAAAATAAGTTCACCTATTAGCATTAAATGCCTACAGTTCAGTTCAGGTGGGCAAAAACTGCGTTTTCTGTAAATATTAGAAACCTGTGGATTGGATTGGTGCAAAATATGATAACTTTGTTTGTAGCGTTCGACTGAAAGTGACATCTGCGTGAACTATACTTCATACCTTGCTACACTATTAACACTTGGACATTTTTGCCTGTTATTTTTTTTTCCACTGTGGCCGCTATTTCTGAAGAAAGATTGCAGATCCATTTGAGCGGAAAGCGTATTTATCGTCGGTCTAAACAAAGTCTAAAAGAACCTGTTTTCCTGTGCATGAATCAGCTAAAGGAGCACTCTGCTCCTAAATCAATATTTCATACCTCTTCATTAAAACTTATTATTGATTTGATTTTAATGCAGACTAATGACAAATGGCATGTACCAGGGCATGTATTTTTCCATACAGTTGTTCAGCAAGTGTTGGAGGGCTATTAATACTAGCTGTAGTTCCTGGCAGTCCAGAGGGATACTCGTGGGGCTGGATACGGTTTCAGCTGCATCTGTGGGTAAAACATCTGTGTCTCCCAATCCTGTGTACCGAGACGATTGAGACATGATGCACACAATGTTCGCTTGTATTGCGTACGTCAACATACCAGCTACAGTATCAGTTTATTAGATGCTACGTGATTTATGGCTGTTCCAATTTAAGAATTCTTGAGGAATGATATTTACCCGTGTTCAATTTCACAGAATTTTGCACAGAGCAGTCACATACTTAAAGTATTCAATGCCCCCTTCGCTTTGTAGTTTTGCTGCTCAAGAAATTAATTTAAGCAGCTTTGTTTTATTTTATCACTCATATGTATCACTTTTTTATTCAGTTACACATAATTATTTAAAATGTTTTTGCATAACGTTTCATCCACACCACTAGGTGTCACTATAAGCCCAAGACGACGGCATAATGCAACGTAACATTTATTAAATGTGCCTGTTTTTGTACAGGTAAAGAAACTAAAAAATATTTTGTCACAAATTGATAGAAATGTAAGCCTCCATTAAAATGGCATTGAAGAAGATTTGCTTTTACGTTCGTTCACCCTCAAAACCAATGCTTTAATGTTGTGCAGGACACCCTTCAAGGCTTCCTTTCAGCAGATTTGACCGTGGCTCGACAGCAGACGGTGTCTGCGACTAAAAAGGGCAAGTCTTAATCAAGGCCTGTAATCATAATCCGGAAAGAGTCAGGGGAGGAACAGAGCATGCAGAAGATACCTTCCAACCTTCCGGATCTCCACTCTCAGGTTTCACCCCCTTGCTTCATGCCGTGGTCGCCTATCAGCAAAAACATGCTCATCAAACTCAACTGACACCCTGCTAAAACCGGTGACCATCAAACCCCCGAGAACTGGCGCAGTGCCTTGCAGTCGTATTCACTTTCTATGGAGGAAGCCTTGATCTGCGGCAGCTAAAGGTGTCGAAGTCAGCAGCAACTTAGCACTGTCTCGCACTACGAACCTGCTGAGCTCCAGTAGCAGGTGTTTTTTAACTTTTGACAAGAATATTTTTCACGTTAAATGTAGTAATTAGAAGTTGCTGTGATTCTTGTGGTCGATCTCGGTCACGTTAGAATACGTTTACATGGGTTAAAAATGTTTAAGTGGTTGATCATTTAAAGGAAAACCTCTTGGCAGTCTTCCTCCTGTCAACACCCATCGCCCATATATCAACCCATGTCACCTCTGTCTCGAAGGCCATTGCTATATTAGCTATAACACATTAGCTCAGTTGTAGTAAAGTCTTATAGTTACTATAAATAATCATTTTAAATGTCCAAATAATAATCTTGAAGATCCAGTCCCTTTTTTCCCTTTATTTTTATTTTTTATGTAATTTAACCTTTTAAAAGTCATTTTAAAAATAATTATAAAATGTCACAATTTATTATTGTTTATAAGGAAATTATAGCTGACAGTGCTTATTTATACTATTATTTTTAATTACTATTATTATTATTAATAATAGATTTATTTGTTAATGTAAATATATACAGTGGGTATGGAAAGTAGAAATTATATTGCAGCCATTTGCTAAAATCAGTTCTTTTTTTACCTCATTAATGTACACACAGCACCCCATATTGACAGAAAAACACAGAATTGTTGACATTTTTGCACATTTATTTAAAAAAAAAAAAAAAAACTGAAATATCACATGGTCCTAAGTGTTCGGACCCTTTGCTGTGACACTATATTTAACTCAGGTGCTGTCCATTTCTTCTGATCATCCTTGAGATGGTTCTACAGCTTCATTTGAGTCCAGCTGTGTTTGATTATACTGATTGGACTTGATTAGGAAAGCCACACACCTGTCTATATCAGACCTTACAGCTCACAGTGCATGTCGGAGCAAATGAGAATTATATGAGGTCAAAAGAACTGCCTGAAGAGCTCAGAGACGGGCAAGTGGCAAGGCACAGATCTGTTCATGGTTACAAAAACATTTCTGCTGCACTTAAGGTTCCTAAGCGCTAAGATGAATGCGATGTCCTCAACGAAAACCTTCTCCAGAGTGCTCAGGACCTCAGACTGGGCCGAAGGTTTACCTTTCAACAAGACAATGGCCCTAAGCACACAACTAAAACAACTTGGCTTCACAACAACTCCGTGACTGTTCTTGAGTGGCCCAGCAAGAGCCCTGACTTAAACCCAATTGAGCATCTCTGGAGAGAGCTGAAAATGGCTGTCCATCAGCGTTTACCGTCCAACCTGACAGAACTGAAGAGGATCTGTAAGGAGGAATGGCAGAGGATCACCAAATCATGGCTGTGTTTGATCAAAAGGGTGCTTCCACTAAATACTGAGAAAAGGGTCTGAATACTTTTTAATAAATCTGCAAAAACAATTCTGTGTTTTTCTGTTGATTATGGGGTGCTTAAAAAAACTTAAATGATTTTAGCAAATGGCTGCAATATAACAAAGATTGAAAAATATAAGGGGTCAAAAATATCGGCTAACTTGGTAAATATGATCAAAGAAAGCTGTGAAAATTAATAATTGATAATCCTTTTAATCTTTTATTTAAAAGAAAATCACAAAAATCCAACTTCTTTTATTGGATAATAAAAATTTTAACTTTTGAACCTGAGATTTAGCCAGTCATCCAAGTAGTTGAGCATGCGAATGCCCTGTTCTCTTAATGGTCTCTGTAACCTTCGTAAAGACATGGGGTGACAGGGAAAGCTTAAAGGGTAGGACCTTGAACTGATACACCCGACCTTCAAACGCAAACCGCAGGAATGGTCTATGGCACGGAAGAATCGAGACATGAAAGTACGCGTCCCTCAGGTCGATTGCTGCAAACTAATCCCGGGGAGGGATGCACCCGAAGATGCATTTCTGGGTCGACATTCTGAAAGGAAGCTTGTGAAGTGCCGCTTGCTCTTACACTTACCGGCAGGTTTGGCGCAAGCCTGGATGGGCTGGATGGCTTCCCTGCTCCACAACGCTGCTTTGCTGAAGGCTGCTGCGTCGGCTGTGTGGGAACGGGGGCAGCGGCAGCAGGGCTCCCTTCTCCAACCTTATCAGGCATTATAGGAGAAAATTTTGAGCTGTTAAACTGGCAAACGGACGTTTCCAAAAGTACTGTATAGAAAAGGTAAACTCCTGTTAATTGTGGCCAGTGTGTATTAGAGGAAGAAGATTTATTTCATAATGTTTCCCCATTTTAAATTCTTATTATCCAGTAAAAGGTTAGGTTTTTAAGATTTTTGAAATAAAATATCAAAATGGATTAACAAAGCAGTTCAATTTCTTTGAACATATTTGCCAAGGGTAGCGATATTTTTGGCCATGACTGTATATATATATATATATATATATATATATATATATATATATATATACTAAATTCTTTAACAGTAAACTATATATAGTACTTCTGTATACTTTTATAATTTGTATTAGTAAATTTTTTCTTAAATATTTCTATTAGGCCTGTCAAATCAAATAAGTGCATGCAAAATAAATTTTGTCTTTACACGTGTTTGTGTACAGTACATATGTATTCTTAAATATATGCATTTAATCACAGTGCATTTATACACACTTATGTAAACACAAACTCCTTTCAATTTTGGATGCGATTAATCAATTTGACAGCAATGATTTCTATGTAGTTTCTAATTCATTTATATTTGTAATCTCAGTCATTTTAGTGCTTTAACTTTTTTTAATTAAACTACTTAATATATTTGGAACTTGATAGTTCAATTCTCATTCACTATTGGCTGTCCAGGAAAAAAAGGCTGCCCAGACATTCACACAATGACACGAGGCTGAGTAAATGATATAATCTTAGGCTGAACTATCTTTTTAAGGAGGAATGTGGCCTCACATGCAAATGAACGGTGCCAAAACATACTTAGTACGTGAATGAGTACGAATTTGTCCCACTATTACACACACAAGAGTTTTTTAAGGTACTATCACACACAGGGGATGGTGAAAGTATTAAGCTGCCTGTTAGACATGAGCTTGTAATATGAGACGATAAACTGAACGGATACTCAAGCGGTTAAACTCATCAGAGCTTTATTTAGCCACGGGAAAGACTCTTATTATATAGCTTACACAACTGCACAGAAGCAGAGAGTAACTTTCATTGAAGATTATCAGCGCCACAGGTCTCAGCTCCATATTAAGATCTTTGAAATTTGAGGGCCTAGGGGTTGTCATAGCTGAAAACATGTTAAATTCCATGCATGTACCATTACACCATCACACACGAGGTGGAACGTGAGCCCAGATTCCTCAGGAACCTGACGGCATCTGAACATTACAGGAGTTCCACGCTGACGTTTGGGTGTGAATGGAATGATGATATCTCATCCCAATGGGCTGTCCTTCACTCACATGGCCAGCGCTGGTGCCATAATTATTAAGATGGCATATTGCTTACTGTCAGCATTTTCCCCTCACGGGAATCCCTGGCCTTTTCTGCCCCGGCTCGAGGGATTTGCCTGTTTATCGGGTCCATCTCCAAGACTCAGTCTGCTGTTACTGATTGCTTGGAAGTGCCTTAGTGATTTATCATGTCTGTTTATATCCACTTATTTTTAATGCCGGAAAGTAACTGTTGTAAACTTCGTTAATAAAAAAGACAGAGATGCGGCTATAAGCAAGTTACAGTAGGTCACGTCTCAGATAATTGCATGGAAAAATATAATTCTGCATGAAATTATAAAATATATTATTGCAGTTAAGAAGCCCTTAAGGGAGGAAAAAACACTTTCTGTATATTTTGTTGTTGACATAAGTTGCAAGTATAATAAACCTTTTTGGTATTCAAAATAGTTGGTCTCAGTATCTACCTGTGTGTGTGAACCTTACATTCCTATTTGTGGTTATTGTTATAAATATTACGCCAAATAAAACCGAAAACTCGTGGTTTTGATACGCATATATATATATATATATATATATATATATATATATATATATATATATATATATATATATATATATATATATATATATACGCGTATATATGAGACGGGCGTGTTTGGCGTGCATATGATACGCTGTTTTCACGTAGATATAATTCGCATATACCTCCCGACCCTAATCATACCCATCGCTAGCTTATACCCTAGCATATAGGAAGTCTATTTTGGCGTATCTATAACACGAGTTTTCCGTTTTATTTTGTCGTGCCGTTCATACGCACATTCATAAAACCTTATAGTTACCGCCGAAATAAATAAACAAAGCAAAAGAGGAGAAGCATTACCAAGCCAGTTGATCCAGACAACTTTCGACACACACAGGTGTCGGAGGTGTGGTGATTCTCTCTCTCTCTTTCTCCATATCAATCAGCACCAATGAACCTCAGGCATCATCACATTTCTGCTTGGGGCCTCATGGTGTTAGTTGTAAAGTCGGCCAATGTAACCGCTGCTAATGACTCTTAAGGAGTCGCCCTGCTCGGCTGCTCAGGTGTCAGTCACGCCAGCATTTTCAAGTTCAAGAGGCAGTTCGAGGGGCCCGGGCTGGAGCAACGCTACGAGAGCTTGAGGATGTGAGAAATAAACAGTTCGGAAGCATTTCTGAATTCGCGAACTACTTGAAATGGGTCACTCCCAAAAGAGCGGCAACGATATTAATCAACAGTATTGTTTTACGAACACGTAAATGTTGGCTTTTGTTTTATATATCGTGTTATATTTATAATAAAACATTTGATAAACATAATAACCAAAAAAAAAAAAAAAAAAACGTCGAGTTCTTAGGTCTTCTTCAAATTACAGACTGTAACTTCGTGCCACTAAAGTTCAAAACACCCGACGCCATTGCTTCGGTGTGCCAATCAAAGTCAGCCCACCCATTGCTGTCTTAAGCAGTCTGTGTGGTACTATATCTGTTTGAGCTCTCGGCTGAGCATGTTGTCAGAATGACTTCTATTTAATTACGCCGATAAACTAGTAAAAAGTTTTCCAAACATCTTCAAAGGTAGCTCGCTAGCTTTTAGAAGTTAGTTTAGGACTCAAACGTCGTCAGGCTGGAGCTGTCGGATCCAAAAAACTGGTGGAGTGGCGGAAAGTCGAGGAGGCACAATAAACAGCACTCTCGAGGGGCAAAGATGTCCCGAGAGAACCACGATGAGAGTGTGGACCACGCTGCCCCCTTCCAGGACATCTGTGAAGTGGAGCCCCCCGACCAGGAGTGCTGCAAGCTAGTCACCATCAACATTTCGGGTCTGCGTTTTGAAACTCAACTTAAAACCCTCGCAAGGTTCCCCAACACGTTACTAGGAGACCCAATTAAAAGGATGCGGTTCTACGACCCGCTGAGGAACGAGTTCTTCTTCGACAGGAACCGACCCAGTTTTGATGCCATCCTGTACTACTATCAGTCCGGCGGGAGGCTTCGAAGACCCATCAACGTGCCGGTTGAGATCTTTATGGATGAAATAAAATTTTACGAAATTGGAGATGAGGTAATCGACCGTTTCCGAGAGGACGAGGGTTTGTTAAAAGAAGACGAGCGTCCGGTTCCGGCCAGTGAGTTTAAGCGTCAGATCTGGCTGCTCTTTGAGTATCCCGACAGCTCTGGTCCGGCCAGAATGATCGCTATAGTATCTGTCATGATCATCCTGATATCCATTGTGATCTTCTGTTTAGAAACTTTGCCGGAATTTAGAGAGGACGACCGTGTGTTCAACAACCACCTTGCGCCGAACGGAACGACTACTGGAAAAAAATCCAGTATCTTCACGGACCCGTTCTTCTTGCTGGAGACCATCTGCATCATTTGGTTTTCCTTCGAGCTGTTTGTGCGGTTTCTTGCATGCCCGAGCAAACCCGCCTTCTTCAGGGACATCATGAACATCATAGATATCGTTGCTATTCTTCCATATTTCATTACTTTGGGTTTGGACCTAAGCGAAGTCCAGTCAAACTCTCAGCAGACCACGTCTCTCGCCATACTGAGAGTTATCCGCTTGGTGCGCGTCTTCAGGATTTTCAAACTCTCCCGGCACTCCAAGGGTCTCCAAATTCTCGGTCAGACTTTACGAGCGAGTATGCGAGAACTTGGACTGCTCATATTTTTCCTTATCATTGGCATTATATTGTTCTCCAGTGCGGTGTACTTCGCAGAAGTGGACGACCCGGAATCGTCTTTTACCAGCATCCCAGACGCGTTCTGGTGGGCGGTTGTTTCCATGACTACTGTCGGATATGGCGACATGTACCCAGTGACGATAGGAGGCAAAATAGTTGGATCGATGTGTGCCATTGCCGGAGTTCTTACCATCGCCCTCCCGGTACCAGTGATAGTGTCGAATTTTAATTACTTCTATCACAGAGAGCACACCGAAGAGGAGCAGGTGGAATATACGCACGTAACTTTCGGTCGCCAGTTGCCCGTCGCATGTGACATAAACAAAAGCGACAGCAAACCCTCGCTCGCGAAATCGGAGCATTCAGACGACGACGACGGGAATTCAATAAGCGTGTTGAATTTCAATCCATCAGAGGAATATACGGGCAAGCTCACTGATGTATAGGAACACCAAAAACACCGCAGGCGCATCAGTGTGAGTATTAGTCTCGCTGTCTAAATACTCGGGGTTTGTTGTTTCTAGAGTTACACAATATTGTGGCTGCATGAACCTTATTCAGAACTAGACATGTGACCTCACAGCTGAATTTGAAATTAGCGCGCCAAGCTTCTACGTTGCTTGGCAACCCGAATAACCACGTTGAGCCTTACGTCATCTCAGAATGTTTACTAACACGAAACGCGCGTCCCTGTTCTTCAGCTCATGAACTATTCTATTCCATTTCGCGGAATATAAAACTAGTTCACACTGAAAATCCATTTTAGATACTTGCACTTAAATGGAATGTTGGACACTTCATTTTTTTGTACCTGCTCTTTGCTTTATTAACGTTTTAGATGATTATTAATACTAATGGCATATAGAAGAATGATACGATAAAACATATTCAGTTAAATATAATTGAATTGGCATGTGCCTTATGCAGCAATGTCACTTGCTTACTTTTACAGTTGTATATTAAAGTAAAGCTTTTTTAATAAACTACTCTATAAGGGGAACATTAAGTCATTGATAAAACAATTTTATAAAATATGTTTTATCTTTATCAATTCCATGGCCACTAGAGATTGTAAATATGTCAAATCCTCTCAATCATAACTCAACTGCTTCTTAATTAAATGTTCTCTATTCGTACAGAATATTTGGGTATATGATGTTGGGCACTTGATTGGGAATAACAGGAATTTCATAGTGGAAAAGGACAAAATAAAGACAAATTTACTAACATACATGAAGGAATGCAAAACGGTAAAATGAAAACATCTTTCAATAAACCTCAAAAATTATAGCATTATTTTATTAGTCTAATGGGTGAAATTCAGTAATTTAATTTAAGATTAAAAACTGAAAGACACAAAGAATTATAATTTTTTTTTTAGCACATTTGGTAACATATTTAGTAGATAAAAAAATCACTGTTTAATAAAAACAAACCTCCTATAGTGTTGAAAAATGAAAACTTCATCAAACCGAAATGTATTTATTTTGTTACAAATAAAAATATATAAAAATAATAAGCAGGCCTAGCTGTTTTCTGCTATACCACAAAATACCAGAATATTAAAAATCGAATTAACGATATATATTTTATGCAGAAGCCTTCTCCAATTGACATGGCCCTTGGCTGTGTTGGACACTTCATGCTTTCAACCGTCACAACTTCTTTCTTTACATAATGAAAGGGCTATCGGACTCCAGTTTTGGTGTCAAAATAACTTTATAACCCCATACAAGTCATACATTGGACTGCTGAATATATAGTGCATGATATGTAATTTAGGACAGAATCCAAACCTGCACTTCAGCAGCTGTAAAATTAAAATAAATATTTTATTTCCAACAGAAATTGTTATTATTAATGGTCTAAGAATAAAGGCCTATAGCTACAACCGTGAACAGGGCATAGAGAAGAGGTTCGTGTAAATATCAACTTATTTTTTTACTTGTCGCTTTAAAAGGACCAACGTAATATTCGACCGCCCCCTTGCGGCGGAATCAGAGTTCTGTAGAAACTACGAGCCTACACTAATGTCACATTGAATGACAGTTGCATGTCTCTTTATCTGTCACCACATTAATGTTACTTATAATTGCAGGAAGCAGCAGCCGTATGAAGACATTTCTTCTCTAAAAAAAAGAAGACAGAAGTTCATGTCACCTGCATAATCATGCCATGTGTGTGTATTTTTGTCAGTAGCGGTCCGCCAGAGGAGAACTAACTTCAATGTACCCATCAATGTGCTTAATGCGTATGATAATATATTTGTATTACGCGAAAGCACTTACTGTTTTTAATCGGAGCACAGACCAATCAGAGCATTTTCGCCAAAATGCGAAACAAGGCTAATGGAGTTCGCTTCCTTCCGCAAATAGAGAGACATGCGTGTAAACCAATCAGATTTCAGTATCGTGATGTTGCGTCATCAAGCCTGCCCGTCAGATAACAGGTGAACAGGAGCCAAAATATCAATTAAATGCTAAATAAAAATACCTACCAAAAAGAAGGAGCGTATCATTGAATTATTGCTTGAAAGAACGAGCCCTGATCTATGTAAAAAAAAATAAAATAAAAAAAAAGTTTAAAATGTAAATGTATGTATATTTGAAGTAAGCTATATGTGCACATCTGTATATGGCGCTGCAATTTTTTCGTTTATTATCGCGATTATAATGCTATTATCAATGTTATTTTTTATATCAAATGTATCATTTGTGTACATAAGCAAAATTATCAGCATGTAGGCTATATATATATTGGTTCATTGATTAGTATTACTTTACAAATCAGCCTCTCAAAAAAATCCTCACAGGCCGCTATTGATTTTTGTAATAATGTATTATTGTACTATAGTTGTAATCTAGAACTAATTAGCATATTCTTTATAAAATGTTTTAAGCTTTTGTGCCATTGCCTTGTAAGATATTGTTATTTAAAATATCTCGATAATCTCTGCCTTGTGTAAGATGGGTGTTTCGAACATGCGAGAGTTGTTCTTTACATATGTTGCCACTTCTCAGGATAAAATATAATACGGTCTGACCCTCGTGTTACCTTAACATCTTGGCAAGTTAACCTGCCCACATGACAGCTGCAGACCACAAGCAAGCTATTTTTGTTACATGTCAATGAGGTATGAATTGTTAACTTATTTTTGATAAATAAATATTTTGTCACATTCATAATCCAACGTTGTTTGCATCATTTCTCTTGAAGGTTTTAAAGTAAAGCTTTGCGTTATGGACTGCAGTCTAATAATAAATGGCTGAGTATAATCCCGTGAAAGATGTTTTTTGTAATATTTATTAGAAAAATACTAACATGCTGATGATGCACGATCAACCGTGGCATTGTTGCATGTTACCTGGAATAATACTGTTGACTAGACATATCTCTGGGCAAAAGCTCATTGCCACGTCATTAAAAGTAAATTGTGCTTAGTGGACGTGCTTTTAAAAAAAATGATGTTTCCAAAAGATAATGTATAGTCATGTTCAGTTTAAACAGAGCAGTGAAACATGCACAAAACTGAACAATTACTCCATTAATAATGTAAAGCAGGTGGGATCTATGACACTTCAGACAGCTCTGATTAATGACTACTGATGCATTTATGTTGATTGAACAAATCGCTGCTCACCAAAAGTAGCCTATACTGAGGGGAAGTCATTGAACGGTAAAAAGAGAAGGGAGGAAAGGGCTGCCCATTTCTTATTCATGATATTTAGCAGTTAAGAGCTCACTCCAGCTGCAGTTCTAACAGTGCCTCATAATGAAAACTGTAGTGCTTTTACTCTCTTTGGCTGATTGACATATTTAGAATTGGTCTAAAACAAATTAGTGCTCGAATCAACTTGATGAGTTTACCGTAGACTAGTTAACATTTCGCATCTTATGCAATGGCTCATATTTATTTGCGGTATTTTTCTGTTTAAGCTTTCCCTTTCTGAATTAAATCACCAGCTCTTGTACACTTTTCCTGACACTAATGGAGGGGATGTCATGCACAGATCAGTCATTTGCATCGGTTTGATTATGTTTGTGCGCAACCTACTGGTGAATTGGAGAAAACATCACTGGCCACAATCATTAAAAAAATGATGGGTTCATTTAATCAAGGAAAGTATTATTACATCATCACCAGAATTACATCGGATTGTTTATTAAATCCATTAAGCTTGCAACGTTTATTGAACGTTTTTATGCTGGACATATTTAAGTTATTTTGGGAGGCTTAAAGTAAATCATGGCTTTGTAAAGTTTAAAAAAAAAATAGAATAAAATTATAATTAAAATTCTGACATGTTGACATAGCAAGAGCCTAGACATTGTTTTAAAACAGTATCAGTATTTAAATATTATTCAAAATATTATTTCTTAAAATACTGCTGTCTGCTAAACTGAAGTAAAACGTCCTATTTAAGACTTTTTTAATGTGTTTTAATGTAGGTAAATGGGTAAGGGTAAATGAAGTAACAACTATATCAGAGTTAATTGTGATATATAGAGTTAATTGTAAAATATTGTAAGGAAATAATACTGTTCACATAATGGCGTTTGAATCATCCAATAATATCTTTGTGAAATGTGAATGCAGCAATTATTATTTAAGCCTCTAAGTAGGAACGCCAGCATCTTAAAGAGATCTCTTTTCTGTCGCGAATTTGAAGTGAATTATACAGACGTGATTATTCCACCATGACAGAAAACGATGTCGAAATCCAAACATTCAAACGTTTGAAAAAATAGGTAGGTGATTCTACGGTAAGATGAAGGTGAGGATTATCAAAACAAACTGCCTATATAACCGGCGTATGCTGGAAAGCACTCTAACCGAGTGTGCTGCAAAAATCAACGTCCGTCCGAGTACATACACCCACGTTATTCTATAAATATTCCAACCCCCGCACGATCCAGCCTCAAACAACACGCATGGAGCTGTGCGGCTCTAGAACTCTTTTGGGTGGAAAAAAAAAGTCGCAGTATTCCACGAAGAAGAGCACTTTAGAGAAGTCGTCTTTTTATTGTGGTTATTGGTTAGTGTGGTCAGTTAAAGTATCTGTGCACATTAGTGCTCGGCGAATCAGATACTGCGCCAGTGTTGGCACATAAATGCTCTCGCGCATTGCGTGGACAAGCACTTGTGGCCACGCGCGGTCTGCATTGCGTCGAACCCCTCCCCCATACTGTCCTACCCCCCTCTCCCGCTCCGCGTTCTCCCATGTGCAATACAGTGCAACAATATGTTGGGCATGATTAAGGAATTATTCCCTCTCCCCTTATTGATCCCCCTTTAAGAAGCCTTTCGCATCCATACCCCCTGTCAGTGCGTCCAGATAAAACAGACCGCTCGTCATCTTGTCTACTCGTAAGAGGGAAATTTTGCTGATGCAGTAATGTCTGGAAATGGTATGGTTCGCTTTTGCCCCCTTAATGTATCTCCCGCCTGAGCTGAGCTGCAGCATTACAATTTCTCATGCAGTATAAGCCATTTACACCAAGGTGCCGCCGCACGAGCAGGAGTGGAGGGAGGACGTTGCGGCTTCATGTTTTCTTTTAGCCTTTTTCTCCGCTTCTTGTCTTTTAGCACGCGTTTATATTGAATGTGAAGCTTTGTAATACACCTCAAAGCCATATTATTTTTGTTCATTATAGCATCGCTTGCGAATGTCGTGAATCATTTCCGTCATGGATGTGACATTTATGGACCGCAGCCGAACAGTTTGAAAGTGAGAAGATGTGAAGAGCCTTTTACAAGCCTATTTTCACAACAAAAGGGAATCGAGGGTGCATTGCTGACAGGAGACTGCCGGCAGAAGACGCATTCCTTCAGTAGCGAGGTGAGCACTAAAACTGCCTGAATAAGCCTGAAGTGAAAGTCATTTTCATGTTTTCCTATTTATTTACTTACTCAATCTTAGCTATAAGCAATTGAATAATATATAGTGAAACTGTATGCATGTGGCGATGGAGTAAAAGTGACACTGTCCTGTCACGTCTTTTCCATAACCCCAATGAGCATAATAATTCAGAACTGCGCCCTTAAGGCTATATGCACTTATCTGATTTATACATACAATCACAAGTAAATAAATAAGCAGTGTGAACTTGCTGAGCTAGCAAATATCGCCGCTGTTCGATCCATTTTTCTCTGTCTCGGTGACAGAGGCAGCCGTAGTGGATGCAGCGGAACGGAGCGATGGTCGAATCAGTGACAACCGCAGTGGGGCCACACTGAGGAACGATCAAGTTATATCCTATACCCAGGGTTCGAGATAGATTTGAGGGTCTGGAAACGGAGAAAAGGAAGGAAAGCAACGCTTTTGGGAGGGCAGTTGGATGTCTGCTCAATTAAATTAACTCCTGCGGAGCTCCAACTTTGACCTGCAGGATGACAGTCGTGGCTGGGGACAACATGGACGAGACCTCTGCCGTGCCGGGGCATCCGCAGGACACGTACCCCCCTGACCACGACGATCATGAATGCTGCGAACGGGTGGTCATCAACATAGCAGGGCTGCGTTTCGAGACCCAGCTCAAAACTCTCGCCCAGTTTCCAGAGACTCTGTTAGGTAACCCAAAGAAACGAATGCGGTATTTCGATCCCTTGAGAAACGAGTACTTCTTCGACAGAAATCGCCCGAGCTTTGATGCCATCCTCTACTACTATCAGTCCGGGGGGAGACTGAGAAGGCCTGCCAATGTCCCGTTGGATATGTTCTCTGAAGAAATTAAGTTCTATGAACTTGGGGTCGAGGCGATGGAGAAGTTTCGCGAAGATGAGGGCTTCATTCGCGAGGAAGAGCGGCCCTTACCAGAGCGCGAGTTTCAGCGGCAAATCTGGCTTCTTTTCGAGCATCCTGAAAGCTCGGGGGCGGCCAGAGGAATTGCTATTGTGTCCGTTATGGTCATTTTAATTTCCATTGTCATTTTCTGTTTGGAGACTTTACCTGAACTGAAAGGGGAACCAGAGAAGGTGGTTATAGGCAACAGCACCTTCTACTCCAAACCAAACATCATGGCCGATCCCTTCTTTATCGTAGAGACACTCTGCATCATCTGGTTCTCATTCGAACTGATAGTGCGCTTCTTTGCGTGCCCAAGCAAAGCGGCCTTCTTTAAGAACATGATGAACACCATAGACATTGTGGCCATCATCCCCTACTTCATCACACTGGGCACAGAGTTAGCAGAGGATGCCGATGGAGGGAAGGAAGGAAAGGGCGAGCAGGCAACATCACTGGCCATCCTCAGGGTGATCCGTCTGGTCAGGGTGTTCAGGATCTTTAAGCTGTCCAGGCACTCCAAAGGCCTTCAGATTTTGGGGCAGACCCTCAAAGCCAGTATGCGAGAGCTTGGATTGCTAATTTTCTTCCTCTTCATTGGTGTCATATTGTTCTCCAGTGCTGTGTATTTCGCAGAGGCAGAGGAAAAAGAGTCCTACTTCAGCAGCATCCCAGATGCGTTCTGGTGGGCAGTTGTGTCGATGACGACCGTGGGCTACGGGGACATGGTGCCAGTGACTATAGGGGGCAAGATCGTGGGTTCCCTATGTGCCATCGCCGGTGTGCTGACCATCGCCCTCCCCGTGCCTGTCATCGTGTCCAACTTCAACTATTTCTACCATAGAGAAACCGAAGGAGAGGAGCAGGCCCAGCTCCTCAACGTGAGCAACCCCAACATAGCCTCCGATTCCAACTCCAGTCGTCGCAGCTCCTCGACCGTCAGCAAGTCTGAGTACATGGAGATAGATGGAGA
Organism: Puntigrus tetrazona; assembly: GCF_018831695.1. Classification (NCBI taxonomy): domain Eukaryota; kingdom Metazoa; phylum Chordata; class Actinopteri; order Cypriniformes; family Cyprinidae; genus Puntigrus; species Puntigrus tetrazona. The sequence goes on from NC_056723.1 coordinate 9,423,775, forward strand.
CATAAACAACAGCATCGACAACTTCAGAGAGGCCAACCTCAGAACTGGCAACTGCACTATCCCCAATCAGAACTGTGTGAACAAAAGTAAGCTGCTAACCGATGTCTAGAGACACAGTAGAAAATTCAGTCACGTACATATGAATGCTTACTTTACCTTCTCTCGTGAGCCCTTGCAATGCGAATATCTCTACAATGCAGACGAAAGAAAAATATGACACCAAAACATATAGAACATAACTGCAGCAAACGAGGCCGATGATTCGGTGTACACTTAGTCTACATACATTTCCAAAGAGGATGATTGAGAAAAAAGCCTCCTCGAGCACCTAGCTAATGTCCACAGGCATTGAAGGACTCTCGACGACGGGATTACTAAAACATCACGCATGGACTGCAGACTACATTTCAGCAAGCTGCACACTGCATCCGGGAACGTGCATAAAAGACCAAGTGCAGTGTTCGGTGGACGCCTCGTCCGTAGGTGGTCTTCTTAACTGACCAGCAAAGCACCTTATATGAACAAGACTTATCTTCTGCTGGGATGCTACGGAGGCCAAGGTCATCGCCTCATGGACATCCGCATTGCTGCTATTTTCCAGCAGATGCTGTAATTTAGATATCACCAAGTGATTAAATGCCATGCCCTTTAGATATAAGACAGCACAATGCCGAAAGAGGAGCCTCATAGTTAGCATGTTTTGATTATCCTCATTTTGATATTGGCATGCGTCGGACATTACCTCATGACGATAGGAAATCCATTCCTGTTTTGCTTTTCTTTTGCCTTCGGTTCCATCAGCTCCCCTCTCCATCGACCTCCGCCATGAAAAGTGCACTAGTGTGTCATGATTTGAGATGCTTATCATTTAGGTGTATTTAAAGACTGAATGTTTAACCTTACGGGAAACAGAATCTTAATGATATCATAGCATGTCAAAAGAACCTGCATTATGGCCTAATCAACTAAGGTACTGTGTATCCTAGTATATTTAATGCATGACATCGGTATAATACAGCTTGTTGCAATTGAGATACCTCATAAGGGTGTCGTTGTTACAATCAGGGAAAACTAGGGACGTCGATTCCTTGACATTTTCTGAAATGTGACAAAATATATATGCAAGCCCCAACGCTGGGATGCAAACTTTTCAATCTAAAACATAGTCAAAGACACAGAAAAAGAACTATCAAGATACTATCAAATGCATATACTCATACTAAGCGCACCTGTTAAAAGAAAAAATAATATAACTTAAATAGTGCAGTGCATGGGCATTCTCTCTCTCTCGAGGAAAAAAAAAAGAAAAAAAAAAGAAAACTATGGGCAATTATACTTCACGCTTCCATTTTGCGATCAAATTTAGGATTTACAATATCAGAAATCGCTTAATTTATCTTAGCAGGATGCAAAAGAGATCATGGCAGAATTACTCATATTAGTTGCTAGTGCCTTTGACCCTCTCAGCAACCGGACAGGTGAAAGTGCCTCTGAGTAACTGGAGTTTTAGGCAGGGCAAGGGAACAATATCTGCTCTAGAACTGTCGTAATGTATGTTGAGGCTGGTCATTACAGTGTATACAGAGTGCTTTTCATTTTTGTTCTTGTTATTTTGAACGTGACACACGGTTGTCAGGCACAAACGCAAACCTTTTCTGTGTTTTCATATGACAGCTGAGCTTGAATATGAAATCGGACGTACGGCTTTCACGCGACGGGACCTTTTAGAGTTTTCGATCTGCCTTTCGTTGT